>NC_084857.1:2499725-2799725 GCF_951802175.1 Populus nigra
TTTTAATATACATATAACAATGAAAAATAAAAACTGTTCTTTAGTTGTTTGAAAAATAAGAAAATATTACTAAAATGTTCGAACCAGGAATAATAATAAAATAGATCAAATATTCAGATCTATCTCTTGGATTGCTACCTAAAACGAAAGCTGGACATATAAAAACCATCTAAAAACTATGTATTTAGCTCGACAGGGAATACAGATGGTAGATGGAGGCTCCATCGATATTCCTTTTAATTATTTAAAAAACGACTATTCAACCGTTGAAATTAGAACCATAAAAAACATAAAAAACATTAGATAAATATCCAAGTCTTATTCATGGATTGCTACCTGTCAACCACCGAAGCAAAAGCAAGACCTATAAAAATCACCTAAAAGCATTTTATTTTGTCGAACGGGGAGCAGAGGTGGTGGCCCGAGGCCCCATCAATGGCCCACTACTGATAAAACTAAAAAGATTTGTTTGGGCTGGGATGTGGCTCGTATGGGTCTGGGCACACGAACTTGTTTTCCGGACGGATCGGAGCGGTTACCTGATGGGCCGGGACAAATTGGCATTCCTGAGGGCTAAGATTGTGATTCCCGATGACGTGTCATTCAAGAGTAATCTGTTTGGTAGTTATTTTATATTAACTATAATTTTAAAAATACTTATTTAATCAAAAAATTATCTAAATCTTAATTAAAAAAAATACAATTTATATTTTTTTTTGTAACTCACGAATGAATCGGCAGAGGGATTCCCGATGACGTGTCATTGAAGAGTAATCTGTTTGGTAGTATATTTTATATTAACTATAATTTTAAAAATACTTATTTAATCAAAAAAATCATCTAAATCTTAATTAAAAAAAATACAATTTATATATATACATATATATTTTTTTATCAAATCCACCTTTTCAAACTAAACTGTAAAAACTAGCGCAATGACGAACGACAAATGGCCTTCGGGTAGTGTAACTCACGAGTGTATCGGCAGAGGGCTTTCGTTTTGGCAAAAACACTGAAACTGAGATTCATTCGATTGGACTCTCACTTTTGTTTTCAGATACTTTCGCTGTCTCTTCTTCACCGTGCGGCACCTTCTCCTCTAATATACCAGGTGCGTGTTTTCTTATATAGCAAACTGGCTGCTCAATTATCATTTAGGTTCTTCTCATGTCACGTTTCCTTTTTGGATACATGTTCAATCACTTTAATTTCGCTAAATAAACATGGATTTGATAGTTAATTACGTTTTGGTTTGCGGGTTTTTCTTTTGAGGGATTTTTTGTTCATGCTTTGATGCAGAGTGTAATTCAAATTGTGGATTTCTTATTGTTTTTTGGATTGCATTAACGTCGCCTTCAGCTGTTTTTTGTCAGAAATAACTGAATTTATGAGAATAAATGCATGAAGCTGAAATGAGATAAGCTTTTTATTTGAAAAATTATTTCAACGGCGATGTTAATCATCACAGTGATGGATGGTGGTGAAGATTCCCAAGAAAGTCCAAGTGTTAATGCAGCGGCTGCATCAAGTTCCGATAATGCAGAGCCAAGGTTTGTTAAAATCTATTGAATAGTTGGTTGTTTCACTTAAAACCGGTGCTTTGAGGTGTTTCTAACAATGATTACTTGGCATATTTTTGTGTTTACTGTATCCCAGTGCCTCGCAGACGGGAGCACAACGCAATTCCCTTGAGAAACGCAAGCAGAATGCAAATGAAATAGAGGTGGACGAATCCTGCACATCAAAAAAGCGGCCTCACAACAGCTTCATTGAATATTAGTGAGTTTGGAAAGAATAAAAAGTTGATCCCTTTATTAGGCAACTTGTATTTTGTTTGTGTTAACTATGATGAGTGTTTGTGATTCTAGCTTGAGCAAAGGATTGGATGGAGAGAGGGAAAATGAGGGGAAGAAGAAATTGAAGGTACAAGAAGCTTGAAGTAAGCTTTTCTGCGTGAAATTTAGATGTCACGACTGCTTCAACAGCATATTTCAATTGTGTTTACTGGTTTATCGGTTGGGGGTGGGGGGTTTGGATTCAGGCTCCAAAGAATGTCGCAAAGCAATGGAAGTCACTCCCAGAGGAGGAGAAGAGACCATTCCAAGATGCAGTGAAAGATGCTTGGAAAAATCATGTAAAAGAGAGAGGTGAGCGCCCTGAAGCACCAAAGAAGGTAATTTGGGTTGGGGATTTCCTGCTGAAAATTATGAAGATTTAACTAGTTATCCAAATATGATTTTTAATTTTGATCTTGGGCCAAGCCTAAGTGCCATAACTTTTTAATGGTCCCTTTGACCATCCAGGCATATCTTGATTCCCGGTGTTCGTTGAGAAAGTTTGCAGCAGTTGTCAAAATGTTTGATCAAGATCAGATTCAAGCAGTTAATGATCTTGGACTTGCTGGGCTCTTGCATATTAAAAAGCAAAAAAGGAAGTTCCAAGTGATTGAAGATCTTGCTGCCAGGTTTGACATACAATCTTGTGAGTTAGAGGTTCATGGAGGGAGATTGAAATTAACTCCTGGTGGAGTCGAGTGGCTGTTGGGTCTGCCATCGTCTGGGCTTAGCGTGGAGCAATTTATTGGAAATGACGAGGATGTCCGCATGATGTACAACCTTGGTTCAGATCGAATTCATGCTGGTCAGCTGGGGGATGGTTTGGCTTCAATCCCTGCCAGTCCTGAGTTTCAAGCAAAATTCCTTTTGTATGCCATCTCTACTGTGATACGGCCTAGCACATCTGTATATGTCAGTCCATCATGCTTTGGCATCTTGAAAAATCTCTCAATTGTTTGTGCTCTCAATTGGGCAAAATATGCATTGGAGGGCCTTGTTAGTGGAATTAAGAAATATCGTGAGACCGATTTTGCGCCTAGCAAAGCTAAGCGGCTGACTGGGTGTCTTCTCATTTTAGAGGTATGATTGTATTGGTTGGTGGATTCGTTTATAGACTTCTGATGCGCACAACTTCAAATTAGTTGTGATCTTGCTTCTCTATAGTTACACTTGCATTTTTGTGTAGATCTTTTACTTGGAGCATGTCAATGTTGGCCAAATTAAATTACCAAGAGCAAGTGGACTAGCACCTCGGATTTGTGATTGGGATGAAGATGCCAAAAGTCTCGTGTTTGAGAAGGTATACAAGCTTGGAGGTATGGACAGTGATAAGGTAGGCATTAGAGCACCTTTCTCAAATTCGTGCTTTCCATTTACCCTACTAAACATCTTACAAGCTCTGGAATTTCTTTAATAAACAACCTCTTTTTTTTCTTCTGACAAATAGGTTGAACTGGTTACGAGAGGTGTTTCCGCTATGGCATCACACAGTGTTACGGTGAGTTGTAAGATGCTCCCTTCTATGATGCATCATCTACCAATATAAACAAGCATTGACAATTGGGATTTGTTTCGTGCTGCAGGTTGCAAAGAATAAAGAACTTGCCGAATTGCGTAAAGATATGGTGAAACTTCGAGAGGATGTGATGTTTTACATGGAGAAAATGAGTGCTGACATGGCCAGATTTAAGGAGACTGTTCTGTCAGCAATAGCTGGGAAGCAAGTGTGCCTACTTGTACCATCAGAACATATTCAACCTTCACATCCCAATGATGATAGTCGAGAGGCTGAGCAGGAGGACGCCACTGAAGTTCCTACTGAAGCGGTACCTAAGCAAACTGTCCAGACTCCGCCTGGTCAAACGCCTACCGATGAACACTCGCACAAGGATAAGTTAGGGGTTGTTTTGTGTTCAGGACAGCCTCGCCTCGGTGCTTTGAAGGATTCTGTTGATTCCCATGCCAAAGGGAATATTGCATCACATGGAGCTGGGGAAAAAACGGTTTTGACCTTTGATTTATCAGTAGGGAGGATTGATTGTTAACATGGCATGATTTATGATACAACTGTGGGTGGAATTGATATTGTCATGCATGGGCCTTAGATGCAATAATGGATGGCATTGCTATTTGCAATGCTTCACGTTGCTTCATTGTTGGCAAAGGTGGGATTTGAACTCAAAAGTCGCTCTCTTGCTTTGCTAGAATCGGCCACTGAGCTCGGTACGGCTGAGATACCAGCCCGAGGTTTTGTACTTTTATTTTTTGATAGAAGTAGCAACTAATTTTACGTGTATGAAAGAGAGAGAGATGTGATTTGAGGCCGCCGCCCATTAATTTAGAGGGAAAGAAATATCTATTATGGGTAGTCATGGGTCTGAAGCCTCTTCTGGCCCAAGACTAGCCTGAGCCCGAGACGGATGTGCTTATATAGGCCTGTCTTCTTTGCAGACCAGGACCAGGTGCTAACTCTCTTTCTGTTTTCAGTTTCAGGGTTAAAGCATAAAACCAACTTTTGAAGCTTAAATCGTGTTGTTTAAAAAGAAGAAAGAGTGAGAGCGCAATATGGTGGTATGGGACCGAGAAAAAGAAAAGAAGAGGCTATTTTCATATGGGTTCCACAACTCAGTAAGTGAGATGTAATATCATTGTTAACTCGTAGGACAAGAGGCATCTAAAATAGCCCCAAATTAAAATTATGCTCCATCTTTGGAAAGGGATGCCACCGAATTTCTTTTCAAGTCTCGGAATCTGTAACAGTTAGAAGATAGCGTTTCACGACTGAAAGTGAAAGGGATCCCCTCTTCTTTCTCAAAGTAACCCACTTAGAGCGTGTTTGGCAGCGTGGTTGTGGGTGCTTTTCAAATAACTTTTCGTGCCAAAATGCATGCCAACGATGTTTTTTTATTTTTTAAAAATCATTTTTGACATCAGCACATCAAAACGATCCAAAACATACAAACCATATTAAATTTTAGCAAAAAAAAAAAAAATTTCAAATTTTTTGGGAACGCGGCCGCAGCCGCGTTCCCAAACGGTGCCTTACACTGCCACAAATGCCTGCCTTTATCGAAAGCAAAACCATTTTTAGTGATCCTTTATGTCCCCTCTTCTTTATATCCTAGCAAAACCAATAATATATATGCATGACCTCGACACGAAGACTAGCTAGAACCAAGATAACAATTTTCGATGAGGAGAACAAGCTCTCCGATCCTTTTCATCGTAGCCATTACAATTTCTTCTCTGGGCATTTTAAACCAAGCCACGAATGTCACCCTCCAAGGATCATCATCAAAAAACTGTTCATATTCAATTGAGATTGAAACAACTTGTGCTCCATCTGCTGAAACTAAAGATCACATCAGTGTCAGGTTCAGTGATTCTGCAGGGAACTTGATCATAGTGAAGCATCTAAAGAATCCCAAGCTGTTATATGCTCCAAAGGGTTTTAAGAAACAAGGTGGTGCGTATGGAGGATTTGAAAGATGTGCCATAGACTTGTTTGAGGCAAGTGGAACGTGCATGAAGCAAAGTGTGTGCTCATTGTACCTTAAGAAAGTTGGTACTGATGATTGGAGACCAGGATGGGTCAAGGTGCTTCATCAAGAAAGCAGCGGTGCTTTAGTACCAGTTTCTTATGTGTTCTATTTTAGAACATTTGTGCCTGAAAATGTCTGGTATGGCTTGGATTATTGTCATTCTAAAGAAGGTTTTATGCCTCACTTTGCAACCTTTGAAACCTAATGTACTCTGGCATAGCTTTTATCTTATTGTAATATAATTTTTCTATAAATATGACCTTATAATACTAACTCGTTGCTTGATTTAAAAAATGAAAAACATTTCTAAGTTAATCACACAGAATACTTAAATGTATTAAAGCCATGTTTGATGTTATGATAGTAATTATTTTTAAAAGTATTTTTTATTTGAAAATATATTATTTAAAAATTTATTTTTAACATCAGTTTATTAAAATAATCTAAAAACTAAAATAAAAAATAATAATTTTTTTTTAAAAAAATTTAAATTACAAAGACAAACAAACTTTTCCTTCAAAACCGGTCCATGTTACTTTTAGAAAATTAGAGGAAAATACAATTAAGTTCTGGCCCGTTGAACTCTTTTTCTATGGAATCTCGGAGCATATGCTTAGCCTCTGTTTTACATAATGTCTGCCTCTATCCTCCCGCAGAAGGACGGTGTGGAATCCAGCCAGAGATGCAGCAAACTTAACAAACCTTTTTAGCCATTTCTAGGTGGTGCGCCACATTAATCAAAGCTTAAAATCTAATGCTATCCAATTAATGGCAGGGACACCAACAATTACACAACGTCGGCTCCTAACGAATTCCATTACAAGCAACAACACGATTGTGCCAACAATTAAACAAAGGTCCAGTGTTTTAGGGATATGTCATTAATGAAAAGATGCTACCATCGTCAGACCTGTGACTTGCTGATTCTTCGTTGGATCCTGAGGCCCCAATGTATTTGCCAGCAAATTTTTAGCAAGGGAATCGAGATTAAATAATTAGTTCAAGATGAGATCAGAACATCTTGAAGCTTAAAACCAAACAAAAGACAATATGAAGTATACTGTACTCTTACAAAAACTTGGAAACAAATTGGCAAGATAGAAAATCGACCATGGAATCAGAACCCACTCCCCTCCTGCTCCTGCCATTACACAGTGAACAAGCTGAACCACGCACAGACACACTGGTACAGAGAGAGAATTAAAATTGCAAAGATCTATTCATAGTTATAAGGGAACGAGGAAACCAACCACGTATACACAATGAATCATGGTGTGTAGATTTTTCGAAGCTTTAACATCTTTACCCATCAAAGCTTGCAGTAAGGAAATGAAGTAAAGGAAAGTATAAGAAATGTAAAGAAACCCCAAGAACACAATTTCAAACTATAAACAGTACGTGCCTGCACACCCTACCCAAGAAAAAAAAAGTTGTTCCCACGCAATCATTCTAGCAAGAATTCTCGTGTACAACTAGGACTGCCAAGGAGATCAAAAGGCCTGCTACCTAGGGTGTCTTTCAAGATTGTGATCTGACCTTCTTTAAGAAGACTATCTTCATCTAGGGCCTCTATCTTCTTCTTCAATACATTAATCTCTGAATTCAATAGCATATCCTGCTCTTTGTACTGCTTCACTTCCTCCCACATCATATCTCTCTCCTGTGAAACTTTGGCCAATACCCCCCTAATCATTGTTAATTCCTTCACGGATGCTTGGAGGTCACTTTGTAGCCGATCTACATTCTCATCCTTCTTCAGCAACTGTTAAAAAAGACAAAAACATTACTTACACTATAGGACTGCAAAAAGACAAGACAAAAAAAATAAAATAAGACAGCTGTAGTTACCGACAAGCTCTATTTCTTATGAGATATAATTATTAAGGAAAAAACAAAAAAATTCAAATGTTCTAACTGTACACTGGTAACCAAATCTTAAGGCATAACAATAGCTCCCAAGTAATGAAGTTACAAAGAGACATCATACAGCAAATCGGGTACAACACTTCATTATACTTCTTTGCTGATTTCTCCATACTTAAAATACAAGTAAAAAAATTCAAAATTATCACTGGTCTGACAAACTGCTGTGCCAAAAGATCATATGTTGTTGGCTTTTGGTATCCTAAAAAAAGAAAAAAAATTAAATTGTTTTAAAATAATGTCATAGTAAAGAAACTAAACTGAAAGCAAAAACAACAAAAAGCAGGCATTTAAAATAACAAGTTTTATATTGTTTTAAAATTAAATGATAATGATCGACACCAAATTGGTTTTAAGAATGGCAATAAAAACAATCGTGGAAAAATGAGGGCAGGAAATGACCTCATGCCAGTTTCACCATTCATCGAAAATGAAGGAAATTGCTTTATAAGAACTTTCAATCATCACAGGCTACACAAGGCCAGCACATCACTTCACCTCCACAACAGAGATTTCAGCTTACAGAAGCCCATCTCACCAAAATCACAGGTTAGGCAATCATGCATAGAAAAGAGCTTAGGGAACATTACGAGCTGATCAAATCAACCCAGAATTCAACCCGTCAAGTCGAAGCATCATCTTACAATTAAGTGTTTTTGTACATGCATTTCGCACAAGCAATGTTGGCAAAGCACGCTGTGTAAATGAACATATAAAGTGATATGTAACATAAGATTTTTGCTGCAGAGTTGGTATCTAGGAATACCTGAAGGTCAAGATTTTTCAGCTGATGAGAGACACAAGCAAGGTTATCCAGTGCATTCCCGACTTCACATCGGAGGATCTCGTTGCCTCTCACTGCTGCTGCTATTTCAGCTTGCAACTGCTCGACCTCTGACTCTTTGAAGTACAGCTTCTCTCTTAACAGACTTGTAAGCAAAGTTTCAGCTTTAAGCTCGAATCTCAAAGATTCCTGTGAAGATGAAAGAGAACATCAATGATAGCACTAAGGGTTGAAAGCAAGTTTATGAACAGTAAACATTTTAATACCCAAATTAAAGATCAAATGAAAATATTTGCATCATGACCATCACCCAAGAAATCGAAAGAAACACATGCTACAAGAACAGATTTAAACAGCAACCTACCTCTGGAGTATGATTAAGTTTCTCAGAGCCATCGACATTACTGCTTGGGGAATGAGATTTTGAAGCACCAGGATTGGACTTCTCCTGAAGTAAAGAAGATATTGTCTGCAAACTCCTTGTTAGGCTTTCAGTTCCACGCTTAAAGCCCTGAACTTTCATATCAGATTCAACCATAAACTGCCCATCTAAACCATTCCCCAAAACTTCCATACCCTGCTTAAATTCTTGAAAGTGGCCCATTTTCCCTTTGATGTATTCCATTAACTTAGCAGAAAGCTGGATGCTCTCATTTAACAAAGACAATCCTTGATTTTGCAGGCAGCAAACACGTGTCCACATTTCCTTATCTAGCTTGAAAGTTAAAGCACCAACCTCTTCGCCATTACCCTTTAAGCGCTTCAGTAAGTTTATATTCTCATGTCGAAGGGAATCAATTTCATGCCTAAAAGATTCCGCCTCCCTCCTGAGAGTCAGTTCAACTCCTGTCAACCTCATTTGCTCCATTTGCATTTGTGTCACATGCTTATCAAACTTGTCAAATGATGTCTTCTTCTCAATATCCTCACTAAATTTTTCCCGCAACCCCCCAATCGTCCTCTCTTGATCGCTGCAGGTTCTTAATAATCTTGTTATGGATTTATGCAAATCCTTGCACTCCTTGTTCTTCTCTTCAAAATTCCTTTTAATACAATCTAAATCTTCTTCTGCCACTGCATACTTGTTTTGCAGCTCAGAAAGATTGTGTTTCAGATCTTGATTCTCATCACTCACTTCCTCCACCTTTGAAGTCAGGAGCCTGAGTTGTTGCTCGGAATATGTTATTACACTTTTGTTTTCCGCTTCCCGCTCACTAAAAGAAGATACTTCCCTCTGGAGTGAAACGTTATGCTCTGCAAGCTCCCTAACCCGTTCACGAAGCCTTTGCTCTTCTAGCTGGTATTTCTCAAGCTTTGATGACCAGTCACTCGACCTTCTGTCTAATTCTTTCTCCAGAGCTGTCTGCAATTCACTCTTCTCCTTCTCCAATCTTCGGTTCTTTGCCTCCCATTCTGCCTTTGCTAATCGAAAACCTTCCTTGGCAGAATCCCTGTCAGCAATTCGAGATTTCAGAAGACCTGAAACTTCAATTGCCAAGCTTATCTTATCCTCTATTAAGCTTTGAATAGTTTGCATCAATGACGGAACATCAAATCCACTATCTTGGAGAAAGCTTTCCTGCTCAAGCTCTTCAGAAAGAAGGGCAATCCTCTCCTCAGCTTCTTTAGATCTTCGTTGTAGTTCAACATCTACCATGTCATCACTACCAACAGAGTTCATATCCCCAAAATCATCTCCAAGGAAGTAATTTTGCTGCTGAAAGCCTGAGAAATCATCACCATTGTAACCGTTAATGGTTTCACAAGGTTCCTCCAATGAGTAGCTTTTTCGGGCAGGAACATCCATGTATGAATTCGTTGATCCACCGTACACATCTTCAATTGTGATAGGAATGTCACGGTCATACTTCTTAGAACTTGATTTTGGATAAGCACGAGCCTGGGAGAGCCTCTCCATGACATTCCTTGCAAGTTTCTGTGGAGATTTGTGGCCAAATCCCTTATCCACCCAATTTCTTGAAGAAAACTTCTGTCGAGTCCCTCTATAATCCCGAAATGAGTGAGACCTGGGCTTATCTTTGATGTTATCTGCTGGTGAAGCAGGGGCTGTGTATTGACCTCGTGGAGGAAGTCTTCCACCAGCATTTCCATTTCCAGTAAAATTTCTCTGTGAACAGTTTTTGGGCTTGCTCATTTCCTGCTCCTGTTCTCCATCAATGTAGCGATCCACAATTTTACTTGAGACATTACTAGAAGAAGAATTTCCTGACGAATCATAATGAGATTTGGAATGACCAGATCTCTCTAGTCCAGTAGCTGCCACTTCAAATCGCTTTGTCTTGGCTCGCCTCTCAGGAGTAAGATTGCGCCTACTGTCATAAATCAGAAAAAAGTTGGAATTAATCTCAAGAAGCAATTCAAATAAAAAGTGCACAGAAGAGCTATGCAAACAAGCTTGTATTCAAGATCATTAATTAGTGTTATTGAATCCTTATAACTTGATGTTAATGAGATCAAAAGTCTCACCGAGATGAGTGATCACGTTGCTGATGAGCACCACTGGAACTGCTAGAAGAAGATATAGTTTCATCATTTGTACAAGAAAAATTCATCTGGCCCATCCCATCATCAAGAAAGGCAGCTGATGACAACGAGCGGCTCCTTCTAAGACCTGAACTGTTGCTTGGGATCTGGCTATCATATGTTTGCTTTCCAGATTTTGAAAATAATCCCCTGGGGCTCCAAAAATTACACTGAGCATTATCATTATCTTGATTGTTTGGTTTGCCTTCCAATGGTGCCTCCCAATAAACTTGCTTATCTGCTGACGGTGGAGAACTGGTATTGTTGTTTCCATCATTGGAGGAAGAAGATCTAAAAAAGAATAGTTTCTTCATCTGTCTATCTCAAACTAGAACTGCTATTTGTAGCTCATGAAAAATGGTAGCTCACAACCTGTGCTTTATAGTCTTCAGACAAAAGGGATCTCACTGAACCTGAAATTACATTATGTAAGAAATTAGAAGGGGAAACCTGGATTAAAATCTTACAAAGAAATATCTGAAGAGGAATGCAGCAACTCATACACAAATAATGATCATTGATATTACTATACACACATAATGATCATTGAGATTACTCAAGAGTGTGGACGAGTATAAAGCAAATAAAAGGACAATGGTCATTAGTCCACAAACTACACTGTACCCACACCTCATGGCACATTCACTAAGCTAGGATTCCAGTCCCCCACCCACACACACAAGCCACCACATCAAGATTAAGATATCTAAAAAAGTGAAAAGAAAGCACACAACAAGGTGGTCTAATTATGAATTCGTACCGGAAAACCCTAAAAGCATAAATAAACAGGTTTGGTACTCCAAATCATCACGTTAACAGGTACAAAACCCAATTAACAATTTGAGAAACCTGAGATACATATAGCCAAAAAAAACATGACAGTCCTATACCAAAAATACATAACTGAAACTAATTTCAAACCCCAGATCCAAAAGATGGTCTGATTCAATTGCTATAATAAATACTTGAATTAAAACAATAAGTTTAGAGTACTTCTTTGCCCTTCATTCAAAATCAAACGGGCAAACATGAACAAAATAAAAATAAAATAAAAAACAGAGAACCTAGAGCATTCATGAATAAAGAACTTTCTCGGATAATTATTCATCAAGAGCCAACGGATTTCACATAGCAACACAATATAGACACCCACACGCACAAGCAGAAAATAAATTAATACCTAGAGAAAAAAACATGTCAGTTATTTAATGTAGAAGAAGCAATAAACACGAAAGCAGACATCAAATTCAGCAATATAAATTTGCATTAATTAATAAAAAAAAAAAACAGAGAACAGAAAAAAAAACGATTATCAAATGCACGTGTCAGGGCTTGTGATCCAATCCTTAGCACTGAGCTATGCCTTAAAAATACCAGACTACCCTCACCATTTTCAATTCTCAAAAACCCTAAAAAAAACCTCGTCTCCAATCTAACCACCACCCTTTAAAAAATTACACAAATCTGACACGAAGAATCTAATATTATACAAGCCTTTAATAATCAAACAACATCGTGATTAACGAAAAAGAAGATTCAATTACAATTCCAGAGAAAGTAAAGTACAGAAGAAAAGAACAGAGAAAGAGATGACACTGTTTAGAGACTGAGAAACAGATGGCAAAAGAAAAGAAAAATGGTTAAATCTTAAATCAACTATTTAAAGAAAAAGGAAAAAACACTTTTTGGCTGCTGAGAAGCTAATGAAAAAAGGGAAGAAAGGGACAAATTAAAATTGAAAAATCACACAGTTGCCGGTACTTGAAAATTTAACGAAAATATCAACACATGCACCTGAACAATTTTCTTGCTCTATCCTTTCCCATTCCTTTGTTTTCTAAGGAACCAAACAGAATCAAGAAACAAAGAAAGGAAATTAAAAAGCGAAGCGAAGCGAAGAAAGGAAAAGAAAGCTTCACTTACAAAAAAGTTCACTGTTCTCACTTTCCTCTCTCGCTCTGCTAACGGTCAAAAACATCTAATGACACTTCGGTCCATTAAAAAGAAACCAAAAGCAAATTAAATGATTGAAATCTATTTTTGAAATTGTCATCTACGAATTAATTAACTTGCCATTAAGACAGAAACTACAGTGATTAGTGAATAATAAATCAGGTTCCTCGTTCGGATTTCAAAATTCAAAAGTATTTAAGAAAAAGTCCAATCACGAAACCGAAATTTAAGGGAGGTTTTGTATAACAGAATCTTACAGGGCCGCCTGTGTGTGACGGTGTCAAAGGCCGGCTTTGAGGGACTGAGAGAACTGACAGTGACGGGGAGTGTGATTTTTTTTAGTGTCAAGAATCAGAATGGAGATAATAGAGGGAGAAAGGGGTTGCTGTTTGGGCCAGTGAGAAAGTGAAGTGATATTGATTTTGACTTTGAGAGGAACTTGTGAGAAAAAGAGAGGTGCTACCAGGGGAAAGAGAGGTTAAGTGAGGGGAGCAAGACAGAAATTGAGGGAGATACAGAGGGGTAATTTGGTCATAAAATAAAGAAATTTAAAATATTTGTCTGCCGCGGATAGAGCGGAAGAGGAGCGGGGGGGTTGTGGAATTTGGGATCCAGTGGACCCTTGGACATGGTAGTTAAAGTGTGGACCCTTCGTATGCACAATTTGGATTTGTAGAAAGAGGATAGTTTACGTTGTTTTTTTTTTTAATGATCGTCACGTATTCTCAATTTATGTTGATATTAGGTTTTATAGTTTTAAATCGGCTAAGAATTTAACCACTGCTTAAAATTTGAATTTTAGATTGATTAAATTAATTTAAATAAACTCTAAATGGACATTGTTTTAGAAAAAAAAAACATTAAATTCAACCTAGTTTTTTTTTATTAGATTAACTCCTGTATAAGTTTAAAAATAAATAGCAGCCACGTAGGAAAGAAAAACCTTTGTTGTTGAAGTCAACGTGTGAAATAGGGCAGATAAAACGACTTCGTTGGTTGTTTGATTTGAATTCGAGTATTGAAAAAAATTGATAATGTCGAAGACTGATTTTTAAAGGGTGTTTGGTCATCTAATTGACCCGGATTTTTTTTTTCTTTCAAATTATTATTATTTTTTACTTCTGTATAATTCTGCTATATTAATACCTAAAATTAATTTTTAAAAATAAAAAATATATATTATTTTAATATATTTTTTAAATAAAAAATAATATAAAAAAAAACAACTTTCACCATTATTTTACTGTTTCAGACACCCTCCTGGGGATTGGAAAAAGCGCATTGAAAAGTAAAAGTTTAAGCTTGGATCATGGGTTTGTGCAACTTCTTTTATTGCATCATGGCACGCATCATTGGTCTTTTTAACCACTGCAGGTATGATCATCTTCCTTCTCCATGTCGAGGTGTCCATAATGATGATTGATGATTGGTTTGAAAACTGGAATATAACCAACATGAAATAGCGACTAAAAAGCATTATTTTATTGACAAATCTTTTTTTTTTTAATTAACAAAACATTATTTTGTTAACCAGCTCGAGAAAACAGTTCAATTGGTTTCGTGACTGTGACAAGTGGATATGACGTGGATGATAATTACTCCACCAGACAGTAAGAGACTAAAAATTTAATCATTTTCATTGTTACATGAGAATTGAATTCCGTGCTTTATTAATTAGTTTATAGACAAATAAAATTAATTTTTATTTTAAAAACTATTAATTTCATGTTTTTCCAAATGATTTTAAAAATTCTTGACGTGGGAACGTAAAACACATTGTAAATTATTTAAAAAATGATTTTTTTTCAAATGAAATATCCATTTAGAAAAATAATTTCAAGTACATTACTAGATATATGCCAAGAAAACCTTTGGAAAAGGAAAGACATCAACACTAACCTAGCCCAGGGTCCTTAGCTATTGATGCATGTATTTGAATGAAAGCAATTTCGTTTTTTAGCCCTCCATACAGATAATAGAGGCTCAGACCCAGGTTGTTTTCGTTTGGACCTATGCAGCTGAGTGGATCGGATCACCTTGTACAGGGAGACTTCAAGGCCTAGAAAACCCGGGCCTAGAATGGATTGATACACATAAGGCCTGATTTTAAGTTAGCGTAAAATCATTGCCAGCGTAAACATCACGTGAAAAAACACCAAATATGACCTGGCGTATCACGGAAACCTCCTCTCTCCTCTCTACTCTTCCTCCTCTTCTCCCTTTTCCTTCGGTTTCTTTTATGGCAGTTTCTAGGATCAGGGTTTCAGCTCCGTCATGGGAAATTCTGGTCCCAGAATACGAGCGGGCTCTAGTCGAATTAATTACGCCTGCGAAAAATCAAAGCCTTCCACCTCTCTCTCTTAACGCCTACCAAACGGTATTCATTCATCTCTTTGCTACCCTTTTTTTTATGTTTCTGTTGTAATTAAAGACCAGGGTTAGGGTTTTGAAATTTTGATTTCCTGGATTTGTTTTAATATTAGCAGCAATTCAATTTGTATGATTACGGGTCCTTCGCACCCAAACAGAAACCAGAGAGAAATGCCGAAAATTTCTCTCTTCTTGCAATACTTTCAACCCTAATCATACAGTTAGGGTTTATGTAATGTCATTGTTTTGTAATTGTCTTTTTCTTTATTTTCCTACAAAACAAAAGGCAATGCAACGAGGCTAGGATGATAATGTCGGATGGAAAATTTCATGTGTATTATTTTAAGGAACAAATTGATTGGTTATTTGGCAAGGCAATGAGGTATTCTATGCAAAAAGGGTTAATGGTGCATCTAGTGCCTCTGTTTTCTGATTTTTCTTGTTCTGGTCCCTTTAGATAATTGTTTTGCACAGAATGCCTTTTATTGCAGCCATGACTTCTCATGTTCTTTACTTATGATCGGACGGTAAAAAGGGAATCCTAGCCTCACCGTGTTCCTTTTATTGAAATGCGTTGGAAATTAAGAATATGGTCACGATTTCTTTATTGCTATTGTTTCGTCATGATCTTCATCCTTGTTTTCCTATAAAATGAAAGGTAATGCACTGAGGCTAAAATGATATTTTTTACTGAAAATTCCATACATATTGTTTTAAGGAACAAATTGACTGGTTATTTGGCAAGGCAGTGAGGTGTTCTGTGCAAAAAGAAGTAATGGCATAAACAATCCTTCTGTTTTCTGATTTTTCTTGTTCTGGTCCCCTTGGATAATTGTTTTGCACAGAATGCCTTTTATTGCAGCCATGACTTCTCATGTTCTTTACTTATGATCGGATGGTCAAAAGGGAATCCTAGCCTCACCGTGTTCCTTTTATTGAAATGCATTGGAAATTAAGGATATGGTCAAGGTTTCTTTACTGTTATTGTTTTGTCATGATCTTCCTCTCTTTTTTTCCTATAAAAGAAAGGGTAATGCACTAAGGCTAAGATGATATTTTTTATGGAAAATTTCATACATATTGTTTTAAGGAACTGATTGATTGGTTATTTGGCGAGGCAATGAGGTGTTCTGTGCAAAAAGAATTGATGGTGTATATAGTCCCTCTGTTTTCTGATTTTTCTTGTTTTGGTCCCTTTAGATAATTGTTTTGCACAGAATGCCTTTTATTGCAGCCATGACTTCTCATGTTCTTTACTTATGATCGTATGGTGAAAAGGGAATCCTAGCCTCACCGTGTTCCTTGTATTGAAATGTGTTGGAAATTAAGGATATGGTCAAGGTTTTTTTACTGTTATTGTTTTGTCATGATCTTCCTCTCTTTTTTTCTTATAAAACGAAAGGTAATGCACTGAGGCTAAGATGGTATTTTTTACGGAAAATTTGATACATATTGTTTTAAGGAACAGGTTGATTGGTTATTTGGCCAGGCAATGAGGTGTTCTGTGCAAAAAGAATTGATGGCGTATATAGTCCCTCTGTTTTCTGATTTTTCTTGTTCTGGTCCCTTTAGATAATTGTTTTGCACAAAATGCCTTTTATTGCAGCCATGACTTCTCATGTTCTTTACTTATGATCGTATGGTGAAAAGGGAATCCTAGCCTCACCGTGTTCCTTGTATTGAAATGCATTGGAAATTAAGGATATGGTCAAGGTTTCTTTACTGTTATTGTTTTGTCATGATCTTCCTCTCTTTTTTTCCTATAAAACGAAAGGTAATGCACTGAGGCTAAGATGATATTTTTTATGGAAAATTTCGTGCATATTGTTTTAAGGAACTGATTGATTGGTTATTTGGCGAGGCAATGAGGTGTTCTGTGCAAAAAGAATTGATGGTGTATATAGTCCCTCTGTTTTCTGATTTTTCTTGTTCTGGTCCCTTTAGATAATTGTTTTGCACAGAATGCCTTTTATTGCAGCCATGACTTTTCATGTTCTTTACTTATGATCGTACGGTAAAAAGGGAATCCTAGCCTCACCGTGTTCCTTGTATTGAAATGCATTGGAAATTAAGGATATGGTCAAGGTTTCTTTACTGTTATTGTTTTGTCATGATCTTCCTCTCTTTTTTTCCTATAAAAGAAAGGGTAATGCACTAAGGCTAAGATGATATTTTTTATGGAAAATTTCGTACATATTGTTTTAAGGAACTGATTGATTGGTTATTTGGCGAGGCAATGAGGTGTTCTGTGCAAAAAGAATTGATGGTGTATATAGTCCCTCTGTTTTCTGATTTTTCTTGTTCTGGTCCCTTTAGATAATTGTTTTGCACAGAATGCCTTTTATTGCAGCCATGACTTTTCATGTTCTTTACTTATGATCGTACGGTAAAAAGGGAATCCTAGCCTCACCGTGTTCCTTGTATTGAAATGTGTTGGAAATTAAGGATATGGTCAAGGTTTCTTTACTGTTATTGTTTTGTCATGATCTTCCTCTCTTTTTTTCTTATAAAACGAAAGGTAATGCACTGAGGCTAAGATGGTATTTTTTACGGAAAATTTGATACATATTGTTTTAAGGAACAGGTTGATTGGTTATTTGGCCAGGCAATGAGGTGTTCTGTGCAAAAAGAATTGATGGCGTATATAGTCCCTCTGTTTTCTGATTTTTCTTGTTCTGGTCCCTTTAGATAATTGTTTTGCACAGAATGCCTTTTATTGCAGCCATGACTTCTCATGTTCTTTACTTATGATCGTATGGTAAAAAGGGAATCCTAGCCTCACCGTGTTCCTTTTATTGAAATGCGTTGGAAATTAAGGATATGGTCAAGGTTTCTTTACTGTTATTGTTTTGTCATGATCTTCCTCTCTTTTTTTCCTATAAAACGAAAGGTAATGCAACGACGCTAAGATGATAATTTTTTACGGAAAATTTGATACATATTGTTTTAAGGAACAGATTGATTGGTTATTTGGCCAGGCAATGAGGTGTTCTGTGCAAAAAGAATTGATGACGTATATAGTTCCTCTGTTTTCTGATTTTTCTTGTTCTGGTCTCTGTAGATAATTGTTTTGCACAGAATGCCTTTTATTGCAGCCATAACTTCTCATGTTCTTTACCTATGATCGTACGGTAAAAAAGGAATCCTGGAAGATGATATTTTTTACGGAAAATTTCATACATATTGTCTTAAGGGACAAATTGATTGCTTTTATATTATGAATTGAATTTTGAATTCTTTTCAGTTATTATCCTCAAGGGAAGTTCTAGTTAATTGGGTGGTGTGAATTAACTAATAATTTGGAAGATTTGCCTGCATTTCTTGCTTCTTGTATCTGTCAGATGACCTTCTTGATTGGAGAATAAACTACAACAAATATACAAGTTTCAAGAGGAAAATAGATGATCATGTGCATGATCTCAAAGTATTTGCAATGGCCAATTACCTCTAGATAATTGAGTTTAAATTGTTTGTTTTTTTGATAGAAGAGATAATGCAGGATAACACTACCCAAGAAAGCATATCCAACACTGATACGCTCTGCGATTGGAAAATCAGGTTTGAAAATCTTCTCCTACCAGAACTTTTAAGCTAATCAATGAATTTGATCATAAATAAAATAATCCAGCACCAACAATAGAAATGACGTTGTCAGTACATTTTTTCAACACCAAGTGGCTTGTCTTTTTACCACTAGGACTCCACATTTTTGAGTTATTATGTAATTAGGAATAAGAAGTTTCTTCTCTGAGATGCTGGCACTTATCTTTCATTTTCTATCAAAACATTGTGGAATATTCTTTGGGGTGATAAAATGCCTGCTGTTTTCAAGCTAATGTAGAGTTCTATTAGATATACATCATATGATACCTGGGGATTTGACTAGGTTCTCATTGAGGTCTCTAACTTAACATGAGACAATTATTAAACACTAGCGTGAATACACTTTTCATGGAGTTGGGATATTTTGAGAGTATAATTGGTAGAACTCTGCTCTTGAAATTTACCATGGTATTCCACTGATCTTCTGGTATGATTATGGAGCTTGACGCCTCTTTATTTTTTGGATTAATCTTCATTCTTCCGTGTGTTATTATATCCTTTCTGGCATATCTAGATGCAGTAGTGATTTGTGGTTCAAAGCCAATGAAACTCCCTTAGCAGATGGCTTGATACATGCTTGTGTTATTTTTCTGATGGTTTTATAGACAATCAAATTCTCAGAGTAGTTTGTTTAGAGGCTTGGATCTATTCATGGAAAGGGGAACTACTGTTTGGAAAAAGTGTCTATGATCTTCCTATTTATGATCTCATCAATTTGATTTTTTGAGTTTTAAAAATGTATTTCTTAGTCATTTGGAATTGCCGCATGTTATTATAATAAAAGTTGATGATTCTAGTATATTGTCATGATGGAAGAATTTGGTTGTTTCCTTGATTATAGAATGGTCCAATCCGAGTGATGGTGCAGCTCATTAAAATCGATGCTTATTTATACATCGGTTTCTTTATGTTACATTCATTTCATTTGGCAATTCTTTCCCGACTGCTGGTACTTTATTTTGAGATGACCCCTGTCTATTTTGTTGATAGATTTCTTGATCCTGTATTCTATTCAATGCCCTGATCGGGTGCTGAAGTCCTCGATTAAATAGAGATTAAGAGCCTGTCATGGAGAAACGATGGGAAACTCAAGTTTATCGAACATGTATGGATTACACTTCGTGAATGCGACAAAGCAAAACTTTTACCTTCCTCTCTTATCTGCGATTTAAATTACCCAAGCTCAATTATTTTATCTCCCAACCACCACTCTCGTTTATAAAGCTTCTTGTTCGATGAGGATTGATGATTGAAAATACCGTATGTTTCATAACTTTTTAATGATTTATCAGAGGATTAAGGATAATTCAATCGCCCCGTTCTAATTTATTGGCCTAAAGTGAGGTGTTTTTTTGGGGTGTGAATATTGGGATGATCGGCTTAGCAGCTCTTTTGAAGCCTTTTCTGTGATATAATCTCTCCCTGCTTCTTTGGGGATTGATTAGTGAATGAGCAATGAACTATATTTCGTTAAGGTCTTTCAGTAAGATTCTCCTTTCTACTGCTCTTTATTTCGTTTTGTTATTGTCCTTTTGTCATAACACCGGTGGTTATTACATAGATCAAATTATTATATTATTTTTATTACTTTTCATGCTAATGTTTCTTGAAACTAAGTACAAATATGTTCGTCAAAATTAAAGTAAAAACAACAGTAGTACCGACTAATAGCAGATGCACTATTTAATTTTTTTGAGAGAAACCTCCTTTTTCCCTATTAAATTGGTTAAAATAGTCAGAATTTCTTACTTTCATGGATAATTATATCCAATTACAAGGGGAGATATTGCATATCATCATGTTTTTGTTTTATTATTTGTATTTTATGTTCTTATTTGTGTTATTTTATTATTTTTAACCTATTACGATAATAAAAAATAAAAAACTCTTCACGGTTTTATTGGATGAGGTTTTAAGAAAATAAAATGATGAAAAGTAAAAAAAATAAAAAAATGAAAATAATAATTTGGTCCCCGTACTCTTTGAATTGTTTTGATTGAAGTCTATACTCTTTGAAACCCATTCCACCAACATCCAGTCACTCATTGAAACGGACCCTCTGCAATAACTTCAATTTAAATTGTAAACGTTCAATAGTTCACTCAATCTCATGAACAAATATTCGAGCAGCAATTGTACCATTTGAATTTGAATTAAAACTATATTGACGTGATTCTACGTAATACATCGAACTATTTCGAAGAGAGATCTTGTTTCCGAGTCCTGGACACTGAGAAAAAACCTCCGCACATGAAAACAATCTTATTGTTTTATTATTATTGGAAAATACCAATAACTACAATGCCACGGTGAATTACAGCATACAATATTAAGTTTACTTGGAAACAACAAAGAACTTGTCCAGAAAAAAAACTATATATTTTTTAATTATTGAAAACAATATATAATTAATACATGATAAGAGAAAATACCAACTAGTAATATCTATTCTGACTTGTTTGTTTAACCTCTAATTTCCGAATACATGACATTCAAACCTCGAAATTGATTTTCAATCCACATATATCACCTTCATCACGGACAAAATCAATTGAAATTCAAACAAAATCTCAAAAAGCTTACTTGGATTCGGATCCAAACCAAGCGCGAGAAAACACAAACCATCTTTCTCCCCTAGTAATTCAAGACCCAGCACCATTTCAAGCGAGCAAGTATTTTTTCTAAGAAAAAAAAACGCATGCCATGTCATCGATCCGCTTCATTACAAACATCGTAATCTTGACCAACCATTCAAAAACAAATGGCCCAAAGTTCTCTTCAAAACACTGGTCTCGGATCGACCACGACGGACAATCCCTTGCGTGTCCCTATAAATATAACCTGTACCGTCTTTTACCGTCACACAAAACCCCACACATCTTTCTTTCCCGATCTCGATTCCCACCTGGACATTCAATTCCAAGTCTGCACTTTCGGTATGTCTCTCTCTCATTATTGTTCACCTCTGTTTTTTGTACTCGTTTTTGGGTGTAATTTGATTTTCACTGTGTTATTTGGCTTACAAAATTCTTTCTAGTTGATCTCTGCTTAAAACGAAAGCTAGGGTTTCATTTGATTTTGGACATCTAAAATCAAGATTCGAATCAGCACCTGACTATATTAATTATGCTGAAGTGTTTTTGTTTATTTTTCATTAAAGCTGCTTGTCTGGTCACTAATAAAACGCGAGAAAATATTAATGTTCGAGAAATGTGTTTTGATTTTCTTTTCCTTTTGTTAATCGTGAAAATTTTAGTTTTCCCAATTTGATACGTGTTTGTTTGCTGAGAAAATGCGGGACTTTATTGAAGTTTTTCGTGCTTGGTCTCAATTTCTTGGGTTTTGTTTTTTTATATGAATCGCTATCATGTGGTAACGATTCTCACATCGAATCTTTTCCACAGATCTTCTCATCAGCTAGATAAACATGTCTGGACGTGGAAAGGGAGGCAAGGGCCTGGGAAAGGGAGGAGCCAAGCGTCATCGCAAGGTCCTCCGTGATAACATTCAAGGTATCACAAAGCCTGCAATCCGCCGTCTTGCTCGGAGGGGTGGGGTCAAGCGTATCAGTGGCTTGATCTATGAAGAGACTCGTGGCGTGCTCAAGATCTTCCTGGAGAACGTTATCAGAGATGCCGTGACCTACACTGAGCATGCTCGCCGCAAGACCGTTACTGCCATGGATGTGGTGTATGCCCTCAAGAGGCAGGGAAGGACACTGTATGGGTTCGGTGGTTAGGGCTTTTAATTTTAAAATAAAAGTCTTGCTGTCAAGAAAAGGGCTTCTGAGGGATCGGGTTTAGATTTGCTAATCAGGTTTTTTTAGGTACTGTTTTGTAAGTATAAGTGCGTGGTGGGTTAATGTTGAATATTTTTTTTTGGAATGAAAATGGAGGTGTTTTGATTCAACTTGTGATGGGCTTGTGTTTTTTATTTTTCGGGCTCGAATTTCTTTGCTTGATTTGACTGAAATCAAAATTAAAGATACGTGGTTAATATAAAATCTTAGATGTGTCGATTTAAGTTTCTGTGGACAATGCTTCCCTCGATGCTCGGTGTGTTTGGTTTGTGGTTGCAGGCGGGTTATTGATGTTGCTCGGCGGGAATAGGCAGATACAGCAACATAATACGAAATGGAAAACGTTCTGAAAGGAAAGTCCATTAACATGTGCTTCGTCTACTTGTTTTCCTGCCTTGGGCCCCATTTATTAAGGCATTGCTTTGTTGATATTATTTTTAAAAAGTGGCTTTTAAAATTTTTTATTTTAAATTAATATGTTTTTATATTATTTTGATCTTGATATTAGAAATAAATTTTTAAAAATAAAAAAATATTATTTTAAAAATATATTTGTTTTTAAGGTAGTTTTTATGGTTGTAAAAAAAAAGTAAGTTTTAAAAAAAATATGATTAGTTGGATTTAGATATATGTTTGGTAAAAATTATTATAAGGTTTATGTGTAGTAAAAAAAATATGTATAAAATATTTGATAATTATATTTGAAATTGTAATTATAGTTATTTTTTAAAATTAATATAAGCAATCTCGGTGAGGCTGGAGCTGGCGGCATTCTCAGAGATTGGCGTGGTAGATGTCTTGTGTAATTGGTATTTGTATGTCCATGAAGGTAGTGCTCTGGAAATGAGTAAAATACCCTTGGATATGAAGAAGGATATGATATTTCTCCAAATCGATGGATCTCCTTATCCAAATTTATATATCTAAAATAATTTACTATGTCTATAATTTTTTTCAATATATGACAAATAATTTGTTTAGTTTTTTTCAATAAAAAAACTAACTTTTGTTTGGTAAATGTTAAATATAAACTAGATAAAAATTGATCATGAAAGAAACCATATCGATCTCCATTTAAATGGAGGACTGAAACTTACCTCCGAATTGAGATGAAATTGAAATCGAGGCATCTATTAAGGTTAGAAGGCTCCCGTGAAGATGGAGATGAAAATAGAGAGTATATCCTCTGTCTTTATAAACCTCCAATGCCATTTCTACTTGAGCTAACTAGGGAAAAAGATTATTTTGGAAGACTGAAGATTCCAACCCACCCCTTTTTTGCAAAATACAGCAGCTGGGTGAAAGATCATGGGAGGTTATCTACAAGCGTACAGAAAGGTTAATACCACCTTATTTCCAGCCCACCTAGATATAAAGCAAAGGAGGGCATGTTATGACATGTGCTCACTATTGAGAGGAGTGTGTTTAGTATTGTGGTAATTGTTCTGATTGTGATTTAAAAAAAATTGTTTTATAAAAAGTATTTTTGGTTGAGGTTGGTTTGGTATTTATATATGTTTGGTTAAAACTGTGGTTGAAATTAAAATTGAATAAAAAGTAGTTTTATTTGTTTGGTTAAAAAAATATTTTTCAAATTAAGATTATAAAATATATATATATTGATGATTTTTAATTTAAATATTATAGATTTAACTGCTACTATTATATCATTAAATAAATAATACTTATTGGGATTGCGATCAAATTCTGCAAATGTTATGTCATTAAACGATCTCCTTCTAATTTTTTGAATAAAACACAATTAAAAATAAAAATAAAAATTTAATTTTTTTAACTGGATCAAACCATTTCAATGCATTTAGTTACCTTTAGAATTCAATTATAGTGTTTGATTTAAATTCAATTCATAAATAAGGTGAATTAAGATGTTTAAAAAATATAAAATTCAATTCATTTTATTTTTTATATTACCTTTATTATTTTTATTTTATTTTTTCAAAGGTATTGAAAAAAAAGGCTAGATAGATTTTTTTTTAATTTTTATGATATTTCTAGAGATTAAATTTATTTTTTATAAAAATCTTCAAATTAAACTTTATTTCAAAGGGTAGAAAACATTTTGGGTAACCTTTTCTTTTGTCAGTTTGTGCCAAAGGGTAAAAAACACTTCCTTCTTTAGTTAAAGGGTAGAAAACAGTCACGTGTTTTGACGTCCGAGCTTCACCATAAAATAATAAATAGTAGGTTTTATTCTAAATTTTATGTGGGTCTCATGTCAACAATACCAACAGTGAAGTGCATTTTATCTTAACCAAACATTCAGTTCGCATGGTTTGCTGTAAACGCAAAAACTACTGTTTGTTTTTAGCGCCCCATGCTCTCTCTCATTGCCAGACTATAATTGTCAGACCCGACCGGGGGTTGACCTGGTTAAGAAATCAGATTTCAGGGTATATGGATTGACTCGAGTCAACCTGAAAAATTAAAAAATTAAAATTTTAATATTTTATATAAAAAAATTAAGAAACAATTAATGTGAATATAAATTATACATGTTATAAATAATGAAATTTCAAAAATTATTTCAAAATGTTTTTTATTTCACTTTGAAAATATACTATGTTAGTATGTTATCATTTTAAGTTGAAATATTTAAATCAAAAAGGTTTTTTATTCCACATTAAAAATATATAATTTTTTTTTTATGAACATAAAGTATATATGCTAAAAAACTTCAAATTTCTATTTGAAAAAATAAAGCATTCTTCTGGTATTTTTATAGTGAACTTTGAAAGGAATTAATAATCAAATAAAAAAAATAAAAAAAATAGGTCTTTGACTAGGAAAAAAAATATTAAAAAAAAAGGGTCTCAATAGGGTTTTGCCGGGTTGCTCAGGTCACGGGTTAACCCAACAGGACAGTCAGATTTTCACTCATTTTAGTCTTTTGATTTATCTGGACCGGTCCAGCTAACAGATAGACTAAATTCCCGAGTCAACCTGCTAAACCTGTAGAAATTAAATAGCTAGGTGCCAAACATGCATGGGGGCATCTAACCTCCCACGAACATTCTGCTCTTATTTTACATTTTCATTCCTGAGCACTTCCAAAGGCACTGGCATCATCGTTGATGGTGGAATGCTGTAACAAGGCAGCACGGTAATCATAATAACGAAAATGTAGAAAGTGATAGTGCAAATTACCGTGCTATGCACTTCTCCGAGCTGAGGTAGGCAGCTGATGCAAGGGTCCCTCTCAGATTCCGGCGGGAAATACAGATATAGGCCATCATCAATTTTGTTATATTTCCTCGAATTTAAGCACAGAAGTCGGAAATAGCAATGCCAGTAAAAGCAAATCTACGCAGCTTCACAAAATTGTTCCTTGCAGCCTGCTTTCTACCAGAAGAATAAAGTAACATAATTGGGTTTACCTGCCCTCTTTTCTGCTCAATCAAAATGACAATAACAAGCTTTGCAGCATTCCCGACTTCGAAATAACAAACAAACAATCAGCACCACCGCTTTTTAGAAACATCTCTTGTCAGGTAAGGGATCGGTGTCAAGAGGATTTGAACAGAAAAAATTATAATAATACACTAAAAAAAAGAAAGTCATTAAGGTGTTTTACTATTCATGTCATCAACTTCCTGCCATGATGAGTTGGCTAGCGTGCGGATAAACATTGGGGTCGTGTGTCTGAGAGCTAATAGGCGCACCAACTTTTTCAATTCTGATAGGCGACTCGAGTTCTTTTTTTTATATATAAAACAAGGGACAAATTGACATGTTGTTTGTCTCTCCAGTATAAAAAAATAAATCACAGGCGCACGGAGATGACCCTTTGCTCTTTTTTTCTCTTTTTTTTTTGTTTTTTTTTTTTATACTAAGAGAATTTACAAGATACACTTGTTTTTTATTCAATACATGTTTCTCAGATACCATTATAATTTTTTATTATAGTTTTAATATTTTTTTTTCAATTATTATGTTTATGATTTGAAAATAATAATAATAATAATAATAAATTTTTTGGATTCCTGGTTGACTTGATTTAACAATTATAAAAAGTTTTTTTGTAAGCAAAAATAATGATTTTAATTAAAAGTATTATGCTAATTAAGATAAATAATAAAAATATCAATATATTTTTAAATTTAATGGCAATAAGTCAATAACAACATATTTTTCAAGGCCTCTGTATTTTCTTTAACTTTAAAAAAATTTAGATCTCTCTGCATAGTAAAGTGAACATACAAACCAGTAACATCTAGATTGACTTGTTCATTTAACCTCTAATTTCCGAATACATGATGTTCAAACCTCGAAATTGATTTTCAATCCAGATTTATCACCTTCTTCACGGACAAAATCAATTGAAACTCAACAAAAATCTCAAAAAGCTTACTTGGATTCGGATCCAAACCAAGCACGAGAAAACACAAATCATCTTTCTCCCTGGTAATTCAAGACCCAGCACCATTTCAAGCGAGCAAGTATTTTTTCAAAAAAAATAATGCATGCCATGTCATCGATCCGCTCCATTACAAACATCATAATCTTGACCGTCCATTCAAAGCCAAATGGCCCCAAGTTTCTTCAGAACACTTGTCTCGGATCGACCGCGATGGACAATCCCTTGCGTGTCCCTTATAAATATAACCTGAACCGTCTTTTACCGTCACACAAAACCCCACATATCTTTCTTTCTCCATCTCGATTCCAACCTGGAGATTCAATTCCAAGTCTGCTCTATCGGTATTTCTCTCTCTCATTATTTTTCACCTCTGTTTTTTGAACTCGTTTTTGGGAGTAATTTTATTTTCACTGCGTGATTTGGCTTACAAAATTCGTTCTAGTTGATCTCTGCTTAAAACGAAGGCTAGGGTTTCATTTGATTTTGGACATCTAAAATCAAGATTCGACCTGAATATATTAATTATGCTGAAGTGTGTTTCGATTCCTCCGTTCTCAGCTGGTGTTTTTGTTTTTTTTTCATTAAAGCTGCTTGTCTGGTCACTAATAAAACGCGAGAAAATATTAATGTTCGAGAAATGTGTTTTGATTTTCTTTTCCTTCTGTTAATCGTGAAAATTTTAGTTTTCCCAATTTGATACGTGTTTGTTTGCTGAGAAAATGCGGGAGTTTATTGAATTTTTTCGTGCTTGGTCTCAATTTCTTGGGTTTTGTTTTTTTATTTAAATCGCTATCATGTGGTAACGATTCTCATGTCGAATATTTTCCACAGATCTTCTCATTTGCTAGATAAACATGTCTGGACGTGGAAAGGGAGGCAAGGGCCTGGGAAAGGGAGGAGCCAAGCGTCATCGCAAGGTCCTTCGTGATAACATTCAAGGTATCACAAAGCCTGCGATCCGCCGTCTTGCTCGGAGGGGTGGGGTCAAGCGTATCAGTGGCTTGATCTATGAAGAGACTCGTGGCGTGCTCAAGATCTTTCTGGAGAATGTTATCAGAGATGCCGTGACCTACACTGAGCATGCTCGCCGCAAGACCGTTACTGCCATGGATGTGGTGTATGCCCTCAAGAGGCAGGGAAGGACTCTGTATGGGTTCGGTGGTTAGGGCTTTTAGTTTTAAAATAAAAGTCTTGCTGTCAAGAAAAGGGCTAATCAGGTTATTTTAGGTACTATTTTGTAAGTATAAGTGCGTGATGGGTTAATTTTGATTTTTTTTTTTTTAAATTTTGGAATGGAAATGGTTCTGTTTCGAGTTCAACTTTTGATGGGCTCGTGTTTTTTATTTTTCGGGCTCGAATTTCTTTGCTTGATTTGACCGAAACCTAAATTAAAGATGCCTGATTAATATAAAATCTGAGATGTGGCAAAAACGTAAGTTTTTGTGGACCATGCTTCCCTCGATAGCCGGTGTGTGGTTGGAGGCGGGTTTTATCGATGTTGCTTGGCGGGAATAGACAGTGACCGCAACATCAAACGTTCTTCATGGAAAATCCATTAACATATGCTGCGCCGCCTACTTCTCCTCCTGCCCCGGGCTCCATTCTTTAGGGGAATCACTATTATTCAAACTGCTGTAACAGAATAATCAATGGCATCTTTACTTTTCCTTTTTTTGTTCTTTCATATTATAGAATCCATTGAAAGAGCCAAGTGAAAATCTAAAACAATTTTTTTTTTTTGCCAAAGAAAAATCATTCTTATTTATCTATTAAAAGATCCAAAACAATAAAATAAATTATTTTAAAAAATCTTTCTTTCATCAATTCAAGTTTTTTCTGTGGTGTTTTTTCAAAAATATTGATATAAAATATATTAAAGTACAAATGAGGTGTCAGAATGAGTTTTTTATTGAAGTTCACATGATAAAAAAACCTTATTTATATTATTAACTTGGCTTTTTTAAATGATCTCTTGCCAAGAATTATATTAATAAAAAAACCTTATTTAATATTAATACATAAAAAAGCATTATTTTTTATAATTGTATGGCTGTGAAAGCGAATGGTATCTATCAATAATTAAAAAGGCAGTGTAATGCGGTCCTCCCTAATACTATCACTTGAGGTATCGTCTTTTAGGAGGTAGATTGAAATTGATAGAACTGCCAAAGGAATGATGAGAGCTAAAAGGGTGCAAAATGTATATATAATTAAAAGCTTCTTTAATCGTTTCTTGCAAAGGGGTATTGGCATCTTTATTCACTCCTAGTTCTGCCCACCAACCAATGCCAAACAGCATCCAGAAAAACACTACAAAATAATTGAGGCTTGAAAGTCAGCAGTAACAATCATAAAAATGTCCGGAAAAAAACATTGTTAGTGGGAAGTCAATAATGGCCGGCAAAGGTGTGGTTGTAGGATCCACTCACATTGAAGATTTCCAAAATTTGCAACACGTGTCAATAATCCGTTTAGGTGTGGTTGTAGGATCCAACTCACATTGAAGATTTCCAAGATTGGCAACACGTGTCAATAATCGGTTTAGTCTCGGGTCCCCTTAGCGTGTTCAATACACTAACAGCCACAGCAAAAACAAAAAAGTCAAATGACAAGAAAGACCGCGGTTACTTTATTAGCCCTAACCCTGAGCAACAACTTATCAAAGCAATCTTTGATTCCTCTGCTCTCTCTCTCTCTCTCTCTCTCTCTCTGTTTTTTCCAAGAAGTTGCATAGAAACATCTTGAACTCTCTCTCTCTCTCTAAAATCACTCACACTCGTTCTCAAATCAGGTAATAATCTGTTTGTGTTTTTATTTTGATTAATCAAAACCCTCGTATTCTCCGATTCCTATTTGGAGGGTTGATTTTTCTCCTTTTCTGTTATCTTCCCCGAAACGTCTTCACTCTTTTTTGTTTTTTTCAATCCTGGTTTCAAGTACTTCTGTCCATTGAGTATAGATTATCTAATCAAATGTTCAAAAGGACGTTTTAAGGAGACCGCTGTCCTTTTGTTTGAATAATGATTAATTTTTTTGTGGATTTGAAAAGTGAAATGTTTGCATCTGTGCTAATCTCTGATTTTAATATGTAATTAATTCATTTTTTTTTCTTTCGGCTTATAATCTGACGTGGCTGTTTCAATAGTAGTAGTTAGTCATCGATGATTGTAATTTTAGGTCAACTTGTTATTGTGTAACTCACAGTCTAATTGATGGATTTGGGCTTCAGTTACTTTTATTGATTGCTGCGTTAGCTATCGTTTATATAGTTTTTTTTTTTTAGATTTCGATATTAATGACAGTATTAAGATGAGAGTGTTGAGGCTTAGCTTTCTAGATTATTTTGATTATGAAATTCTTACTGGGTTTTATGATAACCCACCCATGATATGGATCTAGTTTGATATTTTCATGATCAATTAGTGCACTTCCTTTTGTTTTTTTCTGCTTTTCTTGAATTTATTGAGGACTAATTAAGGAGATGGGTAGTTTTGTCGTGTTGTGCTGTCTGCAGGTGCTAACTACCCGTAGCAATAACTTTTCTTGGTGCTAAAAGACTATGAGAAACTGACTGATTTTAGTCATTGAAAATAATAAATTTGCTAACTTGGTTTCAGTAATTATTGGGGTTGGATTTGAAGGCAACTCAGGATATTTTGTTGGGAATTAATCCATGAATTATTTTTGTTAAGGTATTGAAAAGGGTTGTGAACGTGCAAACTTTGAAGTGATGCCGGTGTCAGGAAATGAAGAGGTGTTTATTTTCTTTCTGAGTTGCTGTTAAGTAACATTAGAGAACATTTAAAATGTTTTCCCCCTTGATATTGATTCATTAATCTCTTGTTGGCAGGCTGGGGTTAAACCCCTTGCATGGCAGTCCAGTCTTAACATTGCAGGTGTTCCTATCAAGAAAAGGAGGTTCATTCGGCCTCCTTCGCCTCCACAAGAAGAACAATCTGTGCCACTGGTGGAAAAAGATTCTGTGCAGAAAGAACCTGGCAGAACATTTGTGGAGTCAACTCTGTCCAATGCTAGTGTTACAGCAAGTTCTGATTTATGCAATCCATGTGAGGATTCTGTACCTGAAGAAAATAAGAACAGGTTGGACGGCATTGTGCTGATGAACATTGCTAACTGCTCGGTAGTTAAAGTTCAAGAACTGAACCAAACAGTCCAGTCTGATTCTTTGGCTGAATTTGGAAAAGAAGAGAAGCGTCTGGTGGCAGAAAAGTCTGGCAAAGCGCAGCTGATTTCAGCAAAAAATGAGTTGAATATAGAAGACAGTAAAGGTAAAGAGATACACAGCCAACAAATATCAGAAGGAAAGTGTAAATCAGAGACACCTATAGTTTCAGAAACTTCTCAGTTTTCTTTAGGTTTAAAGGAACATGATGTTTTGTCATTCGAATGTTATAGCAATGTTGGTAGTCAAAATCATGAAAATGTAGGAGCTGTTTCATCGAATTTGTCTTTAAGCAAGGGTGAGACCGGTATTCAGCACAAAATGTACAATATTCTGGCTACTGGCAGCACTGATCTACGGACTAACAGATCAAACTGGGACTTGAATACTACTGCGGATACATGGGATGGTTCTACCAATGATGAACATGCAGCTCAAGTAACTGCTGATGCGTGGAACAGAGTTGGTGTTATACATGATATTACTACAGGAGTAATTGGAACTGGTATTGCTAAAGAAAGGCAACTCCTTGATGGGAGTGAGTGCAGATCTAGTTTTCCCCAAACATTCTCAGAGTGTGCCAAGGAGTGTACTTCTGAGGATTCTCTTCATCTACGTCTCAGTGCATCATTTCCTTCAATTAACTTAAGCAAGGAATCTTCCAGCTCTTCTGCTAACAAAGAAAGCCGGGTTATTCCTAATACTAGCTTGCCTGGTGTCTTGTTGTCAGCAGGCAATGCAACCATGGATAGCTCTAGGACCATAAAATCAGAACCTTTTGATGGGAGCCTCAAACATGATCTTAGAGGAGCTAAAGTCAATCAATGTGATTTTTTTGTGAAGCGTGAGTTGGTTGAGAAGGGTAGTCCAGAAACCTCAAAGTCCTCAGCTTTTGTCTCTCTGAAATTAGCTGGTCAGGGTTTCATAAAACCCGAACCATTTCCTGATGGTAAACCAGAAATTCCCAGGATGATAGAGGGGGTGTCAATCCAACCTGATAAACAAGTGCTACAAGGCCAGGATACTGGAGGGCAAGCTCCTTGCTCGACTAGTAAACAAGTGCTGCAAGGCCAGGATACTGGAGGGCAAGCTCCTTGCTCGACTAGTAAACAAGTGCTGCAAGGTCAGGATACTGGAGAAGCTTCCTGTTCAACAAATGACTGGGCGAGGGAAGGTCAAGATATCTTAGCAAAACCTACTTGTTCAACAGGTTTGTCTATAAGTGGCAATGCGTCAGAATGTTTAGAGCATACCACATGTGCTGAAGGTGTGCTTCTTAGGAAGGAGATTGTAAAGGAAGCATGTGAAAGTGCTGGGCAGGTTTCTTCAGCAATGGTTTGTATACCTGTGGGTCACAGTGGCAATGAATTAAATGCTTCTGTTATGATAGATACTGCAATTACCGAGGGCAGAAATGTGGATATTCCTGAGCAGTGCGAACTGAATTTTACAGAGGAAGTCCCTGCACGTTCACATGGAAATGGTGAGGGTTCAGTAACTGATGAGGAAAAGATCAACTTGTCTGGTGATATGCTAGAAGAAGATACGTATGGCTCTGGCTATGAGTCTGACGGTCATTCTATGGCTATGGATATTGAAGAAGAGCATCGAGAACATGAGTATGAAGATGGTGAGGTTCGAGATCTGCACCTGCAGGCTGTGACAGGGTGTCAGAAATTTCAGGGAAAAGATGTTGGTCATGGTAATTGTGGTAATTCTGAGCATGAAAAGGTAAACTCTGAACTTGCTGGTGATGATCATCATATTTCATCCCATGTTGAGGAAAATGACTGTAAAATAAAAGTTTCTGAAAACAATGAAGATACTGTGAAAGAATGTATCACTACAACCACTGAAGATGCTGGTAATGCTATTATGAAAAAATCATCAACAGTTGAGATTCCATCTTGTGGGGAAGATCAAGAGAGGGCCACCACAATCATTCAAAGAAAATCACCCGACACATCTGGACAGAAAGATGATCTGATGGGCCAGGGGGCAGATTTGTCACCTGGACAAGACATTACTGGAGGTCAAGAAACTTTAGTTTCTATTGAGCAAGGTTCAGACAAGAACATTAAAATAATTGATGTGGAAAAGAATGAGTTGCCTGAGGTAGAAGCATCTTTAAATGGTCGTGATATGGCTAAGGACGTCAGCAGTGGCCGGAGTAGGATTATTAACTTGTCTCGAGCTTCTAATTCATCATCTCCTGGCAAGACAAGATCTATATCAGGCAGGACTTTGCCATTACATCGAGAAAGATTACCTGATGTGCTGCTTGAGGGTGGTAAATTGCATCCCCGAGGGAGGTGATTATTTGTTATTTTATTTGTCTCCCTTATGTTCCATATTTTCTTTGACAGTCTAGTATATGTATTATTGTCTGATTTTCTTCCATGGCGATTTATCTCAGGGATGAAAATTATATTGATGGCCCTCGCAGATTCTCAAGAGAGAGGCATCAAGAGCATTTTCCCAGAAACTCTAGAATGAATTTTGTCCGTGGTAGAGGGAGGATGTCCAGTCGGATTGACACTCTACGTGGTGACAGGGATTCTGAACGTAACTATGCTTCAGAATTTTATGGTTCATCAGATTTTGCTGTTCGCAGACATAAATATGCTTCTGCTGTTGGCGAGGCAGATTCTTCTGTTAATTATAATATTGGACCGGATGGTGCATTTGTAGGTACTGCTCGGGGAGGGAGAAAATTATTGGATGATGAGACACCAGTTTTCCGCCATGTACCCTCAAGGAGGCGGTCTCCTAGAGGGAGATATGGACCCGCTGCTCGGGGCACTCAAATGCTGCATAGAGTTCCTCGAAATGTTGGGGAAGATGGTTCTGAAGTTACTGGAGTAAGGCATGCTGAGAACATGAGGGGATTCCCTGATGATGGTACAGATCAGGCATTTACACGTCCCCGACCTTCATATGAAGGGTTAGATGGTCATTTTGTCCAAGGGACTAGGAACTATTCATCTGTTCAGAGAAGGACTCCTCCCCAAATCCGTTCAAAATCTCCAATTAGATCTCGTTCTCCTTGTCCATGGTCATCTGCCAGAAGAAGATCTCCAGATGGGTTTGGTGCAACCTCAGAATTTTCTAGTCGGAGATCACCAATTTACAGGATAGGGAGGGTCAGATCACCTGACCATCCTGGTTTTCCCAGGGAAATGGTTGTCAGGAGGAATGGTTCCCCACCATTCTTATCTCGACCTAATGATACAAGGGAAATGGATCTTGGTCGTGATCACGGCCATCCAAGGTCTATCATCTCTAATAGGGACCAAACAGGAAGGGTTTTGCTCAGAAACGGTAGGAGATTTGGTATTACAGATCTTCGAGAAAGGAGGGATGGAGATGAGTTCTTTGGAGGCCCCATGCACTCTGGCCGATTTCAAGAGCTTGGTGGTGATGGAAATGTCGAAGATAGAAGAAGGTTTAGTGAGAGGCGGGGACCTGTCAGGACATTTAAGCCTTTTAACGGTGCTGACGGTGAAAATTTTCGTCTTAATCCAGTGGATGGCCCTAGACCTCTTAGGTTCTTTCCAGAAGATGATCCAGAGTTCCATGAGAGAGCTAATTTGAGGGAAAGAGAGTTTGATGGACGGATTAAGAACTGTCCTGGAAATGCACCCAGAAGACCCAGAAGCATTGAAGAGCGGGCAGGAAATTACAGGCATGGTGGTCATGTGTTGTGTGATGATGGGTTTGATGATATTTCACGAATGAAGAGGAAAAGGTTTTAATGGTCAATAGACCAGGGCCCAGGGCTTGTTATTTTAGATTATATAGGAGACTAGAGGCAGAATTGCTTGTGGTTACTTACACAGCTGGATTGATAAATGTCAGATGCCACCTTCATTTAACACTGATACTATTAGCCATCAGATGACTGTTCTGTCATGTACATAGCTTGTCTCTTTCAGAACTCTATCCACTGGTTTCTTGTTCTCAAATTCTGGATGTTAGGCCACTTTTCGTTTTTCACCTTAGCAAGTTTTATAGTGTCATAATTTTGGCTGCACTTTATGTTTGGGCGGGATCATTGCAGTTAAAATCAGTGTTCGCATATTCTCCAGTGGATGCCCAAGTTTCTCAAAAGTATTTTCAGCTTGGCATGCTGATTATGCTTGGTGGGTTGGAGTAGGTATGCAGCAAGGCGTTGTTGGAACTTGGTCTGATTCTGAAGCCATCAAAGAAGCTTTAATAAAATCAGTAACTTTCTGTTCTTTGCTTTGCTTCACATTCCCTTTGTTATGTTGCCCAAATACGAATATTCCAATCATGTTACCAAATTTGTGCAGCCATCTGGTACAGTTACTGCACAGTGCTCAAGTTTTTAGAAAGTACTATTTGTTGCGATCTACTTTAATGAATAGAGAAATTTTCAGGCGTGCAATTGCTTTTAACTCAACAGTATCAACTGTTGGAAGCTGAAATGTCTGGTGGACTGAGGTAATTCAACTGTTGGAATCTTAGACTTTGCAGAGTTCATGGTTTATTGTGCTGCAAGTAATCTTACGGGCTCAAGTTTGACTGAACTTTGGTTAAGCTTTGTCATTTTTCTCATAGGAAGTCTTGAATGCTTTCAAGAGACAGCGGGTGAATACTAGCTAGCTACTTGGAGTAGGCTTTCATAGCTGTGCTTTTATTTGTTACTTGAGTAGGCCATGTTGGTGGCCTGTCTAATCTCTCATGCATTTGCCAACCATTGAGTTCTGCCCTGATGTCTTGTCTTCAGTGGATTAGATTAAACTACCACCTCCTATTAGGCCTTTGCTTGAAAGGGAGCGTATCTGGGAATCTTAGCTTTCGGGGTTGTGATTTCGTGGTTCTCTTTGGAAGGCAGCAAATGACTGCTATGTTGGATGTTGGCTTACTGTGTTACTGGTAGCTTTATCTGTTCTTTTCGAGAAAACAGCTACCTAGGAATGCTGGGGATAATCTATTTCATTGTTTACACTGAATAGGGTGATTCAGCCACTGCACTCCTGCGATACACTGCTTGTGGTGTGGTATCTACTACTGCATGATTACTGAAACAAAGTACGGTGAGTTTTTTAGAACATATGTTGAATGTGGGTACAGGACACGGGGGTTTGTGGTTCTGAAGGTGGTGGTGCAAAACCTCAGGTAAGGCTGTTCCCTTGATTGAACACACACCTTTACCCGATGTAGATTAATTGGTCCTTGAGGATCGGCAACCAGGTAGAATCAGGTCTCGTGATCGCACTGACATCACCTTTGTCATCTTTTCTGTTCTTTTTTAACAATGATAAAATAATATATTAATATTAAGCAGAATAAGAATGTTGAGTTTTAGCACCAGGAAGCTCTTATTAAACAGTATAATGAAGAGTCAAGACGAGTATGGATCATGGATGTTGGGGGACCATGATTTGGTATTTGTTAACCATCACTTTTGGGCAATATGATGTGGATTGAAAGCTGGACTTTTCGAAATTTGACCATCTCTATTTCCAATAGATGATTTTTTTTTTTAAAGGGCAGGAAATATTTGTGGAGAATCTGTGTCAGCTACCAAAAGAGGAATGCTTTTTGCTAGCAGCCTTGGTGATTTCTTCAATTCTTTTTCCCGTGACTTTTTATTTGGATTGTCACTGTGCAAACAGAATCACTGTCAGGAAACCATGACTTAGTGTAGGGGGCAATGATGTTGGCAAGAGCCATGAAGATGAGAATAGAGATTGACTCTGAATCTCAGAATTGCACAGTTGCAACCTTGACATCTGCTGGCAAAACAAAAGTTTGTTGCCTGCTCGATAGAAGTTGAATCTTCTGCACGTCAACAACTTGTATGACAAATATTAGAATTTGTGCCCGTTCTTAATGGTTGGACCAAGCATTTTCCGCCCATTTATCCTGAATGTTTAAGTCCTGTCTGGCGATTTCTTAAAAGAATGCCAGTGATGGACTCTACCAGGGAAAGCTGCTGTCACGAAACACAGCATTGGTTATATTTCCCTGAGGATAATTTCACCAATTTTTAATGTTTTCTCAATCAAGTATACATACCTTTACAAAACAGCTAATCAATTATTTTCTATTTAATTTTTGTAAATTGCTTTGTAACAGTAATTTGGAAGGGAAAGTTCCATGAAAGGGTCGGGTAACCCGCGTACCATTTACCCCCCGAAAATATTTAGAAAAAGTCCCGAGTCAAACAAAAAGAACTAAAGTTCCTGTACGCAATAAAAAAAAAATTGTGTGCGTGTACTGTAATCATCCCTATTTCCCCGTATCATCTGTATTCTTGTATTTTATAGGCCAGAGCCAGCAATTGTAGCGTCTTGAGACTGATTGGGTGGTTTTCTTTAAAGGCGTCAACCACTGCTGCCCAGGGGAACGCATTACAATGCTCCTTTCTCCAGGGCTCTTGGGGAGTCCGCGGTTTCTTCCAATTTAGAATTCTGTAGGGCTGACTCTAAAACCAGTGACCTGATTAAGGCGTGTTTAGACAATTCTTAACTTACGTACACGTTCAGACTTGACGAAGGTTTATGAAGTTTCACTCGTTCCTTCTTTTGAACTCTTTTGACGCCAATAAACCAAAACTAATGGGTTGAAAATTTTCCTCGACTGTTAGCTAGGAGTGGCGTGTGGCAGGAATCTTCAGTTTTTGCATTATTATTTTTCAAACTTTGGACGTTGCTTACCCCAACCATAAGAGTCTTGTGTGGTTGTGTTGCGACTTTTGTTGCTTTGCCGTACCATTGCATGCAATTGGTAAACGATTCGCATTCGGTTTCAGGGCAATTTATATAACAATGGAATAATGCTCCAACGCCACCGGTTGGTGCCATTCCAATTTAACAAAAGAAAACTCTCCCATTTTCTCGAGACACTTTCTAAAACTTAGACGTGTGTAAACTTATCATCCTACGTCTCAGTGATACTGTGCTTTTAATATAAATGCCAGAAGTTAAGAAACACTGTTATATACCTTAGCTTGAGCTGGCAACTAAATAAAGATAAGAGAATATAAGCTACTTTGAGAATAACTTGGCCTTCAAAACATAATGGTCTTTTCTTGAATATTTTTTATTTGATATTATTTCATTTAAAACAAGGATTTAAATACAGAAAATTAAAGGAGTTACTTTCTTAGTTTACTCCTACTTGTACTTATAGTTTGTTACTTAACAAACTAGTTATTTTGACTCCTGCTTTTAAGGAATTAGCAACAGCAACATTATTGACTATCTCAAACAAAAAACCAAGTAAATGATAATAAAAGACTAGTAAATAAACCATATCTTTAACCAGACTTCCCCAGTAGTAGATTAGGATCGTAACACCCACCTGCCTAACTCCTGAGTGCAACAATGTTGTCGCTAGAGTGCCCAGATGAAGTAAATCGACGAGGCAAAAGAAAAATATAATCATAGTGATAGTAGTAGAAAGATAAATCAATCACTTGAGTTTCTGATACAACGTTGTGGGAGCATACCAGTCAAGAAATGTCAACTTGTAACAATTTATAAATGCAAAAGTATTTAACTAGTTAATGGCTTTGAATTTCTAGGTACGAAATCCTAAGTTCCCGGCTTTGCATCCAAGAACAGGAAATTAAAGAACCATCTCAACCTAATAGCTTAAGCTGTTAGGTGAGGTCTTAGGATATGATTTGTATTATTTTATAACACACCCCCTCAAGTGAAAGTCTTTTAGGCTTGAAACTTACACATGTCCACATTACCTTGTGCTTAATTTTTATCAAATAAATAGAGATGGTGAGATTCGAACTCATGACCACTTGGTAATCAAGGCTCTGATACCAAATTAAAGAATCATCTCAACCCAATAACTTAAGCTGTTAGGTGAGATCGCATGATATGATTTGTATTATTCTCTAACATAGGAACACAAAGGGTAATGAAAGTAAGTTGAAAAGGAGCACAATGTGTAGTAGCATCATTACAATATATCTTAAAGATGATTCCTGTTACTATTCTGTATGCATGATATCTTTTTTCGAGCGAGAAACACCGGTGCCGTAGTTGGCTGTGTGATTTCTATAATTTATATTCCCTGGCTAAAAGTCCAAGAGAGTACAGGAAAGCAACATTTTCGAGTGGATTTGCTAATGGGCCATCTCGAACCCCCTTTATGGGCCTCGAGTAGGCCTGGGCTTCGTGCTCGGTAGGATTTGGTCAGATCATGGCCGAAACGTGTGCTCTCGATTATTAACCTCCGCAGTCCGCACGCGTTGTTCGATTAGAGTCCCTGCCCTCCATTCTCTCTCAGCTTCCTCTGTTGTTTGTGCTGAATAATTCAATTGAATTCTTGAAATGGAAAGCTTTTCAGCATTCGAAAACTTCTACTCCTGTGAGGAAGTGGTGTTGATGAATAATTATTACAATAAATCCTATTAAATTATTTTAGGAGGGAAAGAATACAATTTGAAATATATAATAATTTCTCATAATATATAGAGATCCACGTGCATAAATTTGATTGCTCTTATGTATCTATTTCGATCAAATATCACACAAGCGTGTGATATTGTTGTAAACTGTAATACACTGATTTTTATATCTTGAAAACATCAAAATTGATATATTTAAAATAAAAAAATAAAAAAAGAAGAAGGAAAAAAGGTGTCTTAACATAGATAAATGCATAAAATAGTGCAGCATGTTGTTATCCGTACACAAAAGGCAATACACAAAATAAATGCTTAAAATCCATCTTGTTTTTTTTAAAAAAAACATTTTAAAAAAATTTAAATTTTTTTCTTTTACTTAAAATTAATATTTTTTTTTGGTATTTTCATATCATTTTAATACATTGATATCAAAAATAATTTTTTAAAAATAAAAAATATTATTTTATTATATTTTTAAATAAAAAATATTTTAAAAAACAATCACAACCACACTCTACCTACACTAATTATTCTCTCAAATAAAAATTAAAAAATGGGGGGGGGGGGGGGGGGGGGGACATAGCAATAAATAAATTATAATCCGACTTAACCTCAGAAAATCCAAAAGGATTATAACTTCCTGTACCGCCATCAACTACATTACGCACGGACCCAAACACGGCCTTGACACCTCCTTACTTGAATCCGCCTCTCTCCCAGTCCCTCTCTAATATATATATATAATTCTTTTTATCTCCTCCTATATCCAACTTATCGAACGTTTTTTTCTCCTACTAATTTTTGTTGTAATATTTACACATACAGAATTAATTTTTTGTTTTGCTATTTTTGATTCTGCTGATCTCAATTGATTTTCTGTTACTTCCCTCTCGCTTTCTCTATCTCTTCAATCGCTTTCTTTGTGTTAATCTATCGAAGGTTAGATTATTCTCTTAATTTACTGTTACTAAATTAGGGTTTTGTGGAATTCTAAATTTTGTTTTTCAAGCTTAATTTGATCCTAATACGTTTAATTTAGGATGCTGAGTAGATGATGGTGATGAATCAAGGAGTCAATGCGCAAACCATAGCTTCGGTGGACCCTAATTCACGCGAGGTAAGTTTCACAGATTTGGATTCTCTGGCATTAGCTTTAGTTTATACTTAACGAAGTAATGTCCGACGTTGATTTGACTTTTTTTTGTATTAAATTGATAAATATTACTGGCAAATTTTTGAGTTAATTTTTAAACTTATTTGATATGAATTATTGTTAATGGTGGACCAGAGTAAATTATATTTATTCCAATGAATTAGGTTTAGCGTTACCATGTTGTTTAGAGGAAATTTAGTGTCAGTTGGGAGTTTTTTGTTAATCTTTGTTTTTTAGTAGCACATTAGTAGAAGATTGAACAAAAGTGTACATGCGATCCTGATGTTGATATGATTGTGTGTATGGAAGGCTAGTTTAGTTCAAAGTTCCAAACTGGTGTGTTTCGATGATTCTTGTAAAATTTGTGATTTATGACGTCTTTGTCAGAGCATAATTTATTAATTTTTATTTGCTGCTGTTTTAGGGTCGATATGTTGTTGATGCGAACCAAGGGAAGAAATCTTATATTCCCTCAGTTAATGGATCTGAAACTGCACCATGGACCACGCATAGAGTGGATAATCACTCCACAGAGAATGGAATCCTTTCAAATTCCAGTTATCACCATGATCAGCAAACACAGCAGCCTGCAAGAAATGCTCAAGATAGTTTGAGCACGACATCCCTTTCTAGTTCATCGACTCAAGGAACAACTAATGTAGTGCAACAAGATTACAGTAGTTATGCAGCATACAACCCTACAGATCCATATGGTTATGGAAGCACTGGATATTCAACAAGTTACTATAATAATGGTTATCAGCAGCAAACCAACCATTCATACTCTCAGCAACAACCAAACCATTCATACTCTCAGCAGCAACCTAGCCATTCATACTCTCAGCAGCAGCAACCTAGCCATTCATACTCTCAGCAGCAACAACCTAGCCATTCTTACTCGTCGACTGTAGGAGCATATCAAAACACAGGTGCTCCTTATCAGCCTCTTTCCTCATTTCAGAATACAGGGTCATATACTGGGACAACAAGTTATTCAACCACTTACTACAATCCTGGTGATTATCAGACAGCTGGAGGTTACCCAAGCAGTGGATACAATAATCAGACTACCTTGTGGAACGATCCCAATTATGCAAATTATACATCTCAACAGTATTCAACCTATGCTCCAGATACAACAAGTGCTTATAGTTCCGGTACTGCAGCTTCAACATCAATGAACAACGAGCAGCACTACAAGCAATGGGCTGATTATTACAGTCAAACAGAAGTTATTTGTGCTCCCGGGACAGAACACCTGTCTGCTGCTAGCACATCTAACCAGGGAAGTGCCGTGTCTGGTGTGTATCCTACTTCCAGCACCCAGCCTCCCTCATCTTTCACCCCGACATCTCAGAGGACTGAATCTGCGTCTTCTGATTTGCCTTCTTTGCAGGTACATTATCTCGGAGCTAGCAAGAGCAAATTGCTACCATGAAGATATCTATGCATGTCCCTGTTCTTATTTTTCTCCTTACTCCTACCATTATTTCATGATCAGCTTTTGATTTGACCTTTTCTTTGCTTAAGCTTAATTACTTTTCTATTATTGAAATTGTGATCTGAGGTCCTGCCTGGTGGGTGGGGAGGGGGTCCTTGAGATAAGGGACCATGGACTAGATTGAAGAATATCAGGGAGGGGTTGGTTTATAATTTCCTGGGTTTGATTTGATTAGAATCTGATATTTGAGTATTCAGGATGCTGTTGTTGCATGAGAATTGTTGTCTTGTGGGTAAGGTCACATTTAACATCTGTTTGGTGATCTTGTGATCTATGCATACCCCATCCTTGGCACGATCAATTTATGTTATTTAAATTTGTTTATGAACCAATAGGATGATTTTTCCACTTGAATATTTAAAGAAAAGCCTCCTGTAGGTTCTCAAATTACAGAGTGGGCTGGAAAAAAAGTTTTAAAGTGCTCTATTCAAACACAACTATTGCTTCCCTTGTAATGTAAAATGATACGTGCATAATTAAGATTCTTCTGTTTTAAGATGATGCATGTGATGTGGACTGGTGGACATGTTCTAGACATCTGTCTTTTCTCTCTCCCCGCAAATAACTGCAGCATGTTATCTTTTGATGTTTTTAAAGAAACTGGTGAAAAGAGAGCATGAAAGTTTTATGAAAGTGAAATTTGTCATTCTTGAGAAATGTTGGGGTTTTAAGGGATGCTGAATTGCGAGAGACTGGAGTTTTAAGGGATGCTGAACTGCAAGAGACTTGTGAAGTTTCATTATTCTATGTTTTTTTTTTCCTCAATTTAAAATATGTATTTTAAAATTATGTCCTGATTTGGTGTTAATTCAGAAGGTGCAGGAAAACATTTTTGTGACAGATTCTTTCAGGATTCTGTCATAACATGATACTGCGATTGTGATATTTTCAGGAACTGCAAATTTCACTTTCATAATACTTTCAAGCTCTCTCTTCATCAGTTTCTTTAAATACATCAATAGTTAACGTGCCACAATTATTTGAGAGAGAAAAAAAACAGATGTCTAGAAAATGTCCACCAGTCTAGCCGCATCATAATTCATATGCATCATCTTAAAACAGGAAAGACTTGTAGAGTTTTGTTATTCTATGGTGTTTTTTTTTACTTTTCTCAATTTAAAATATGTATTTTAAAATTATGTCCAAAGTTGATGTTAATTCACAAGGCATGGGTATTAAAGGAAAAGGTATTTTCAGGTTTCTGTCATAACATGATACTATGATTGTGATAAGGATTCATAACTGGTTTCTGGACTGTAATCATATGCTTAATTGATTCTGATATTATTTCCTATCAATAATAGCACGGATGCTTTTAATTTGTCAATATGATGCATCTGCTAGAGATTACTTGTCCAGACATGTTACAGCTCTTGTTACTATGTGGCTCGTTTCTATATATGTGTTCCTTCTCATTCTCGAGAATGTTTTAATGTTTGATCCCCAATTGCTTGTCCAGATTTGGGATTATAGTTCCAATATATATATGTGAGATCCTCATTTGACTTTGTTGGGGTTTGCAGCATATTTAACTATACATGAGATCCTCATTTGATTTTATTGGGATTTACTGTGGCTCATTTCTATATATGTGTTCTATTTCTCGAAAATGTTTTAATGTTTGATCCTCAATTGCTTGTCCAGTTTTGTGATTATAGCTGCAATATATATGTGAGATCCTCGTTTGACTTTGTTGGGGTTTGCAGCATATTACATGTATTAATTGTGCTGGATTAGTTAATCATTTCACAACAAAAGCTTAGTTACTCAAGTTAATGTTGTCTTTTCTGGTTTTCTTGTCAGACCAGTGCAACTATCAGTAGTGCTCATGATGGCTGGAAACAAGGGGCTCCAAGTTTTCAAATTCACCATGCTAGTCCTACGCAACCACACTTTCAATATTCTCTTGATTCAAAAGCTTCATATGATAATTTTCAGGAACAACAACAGACTGCTCATCAAGGTCCTAATTCACAATTTCCTGCTGCTCATCAGGTGACCCAGAGTTATCAATCACCTCTGCCAAATGCTCCATCTTTAGATACTCGAAGGGTAAACATGATGCAGATTCCAACAAATCCTAGAATTGCTTCAAATTTAGCTTTGGGCTTATCAAAAACCGATAAGGATGGCTCTGTGACCAATGCAGCAGCAAAACCTGCTTATATTAGTGTGTCGATGCCAAAGCCAAACAACAAAGTGTTGTCCAATGACACAACTATTTCCATGCTTAAGGTGATATTGGTTTCTTATCAACTTGTCCTTCTAAAAGTTAATGTTTCCACACATAATTTGTCTTTGAGGTACCCACCAAAAAGTCTTTCAAAGTCTAAAGTTGTTTTAATTTACTTTTAAATCTCTAGTTCTTTTTGACAGAACAATTTCAAATTATGACCCTGGTATTCTAGATGTTAGAAGATTTGCAGATCCCTTTTGTTTTGATAGCATGTAACTTAGTGTGGAGGGTTTTACCAATTCTTTTGTTGTTTCAAAGCTAAAGACTTAGGTTATGTGAAAAGGTTGGGCTGTATTCATAGATGTTATGTTTAAAAAGAATCTTTGAATATCTATGCAAGCAGCATTGATGAGAAAGAAGTGATGGGTGGTTTTTGACCTGAAGTTGTAGATGAGTAGGGTTGATTGAAGAGGGGGTTGTGCGGTTGGAGTGGTATATGGCTATATGCTTCTATACAGATAACAGAAAAATTCCTGCCTTAATTGCTCTAATCATATTTTGATGTTGTTTAAGGTTTTTTTTTTTTCTGTAGGTGGTGACAGATTTTTTTTTATTAATTATTTTTTGGGGGGATTAGGGGAGCGGACAATTTCCAACTTCTGGATTGTACCACATCGGTGTTCCTTAGATGAGGTTTTGCTTATCCCAAAAAAAAAGAAGAAAAAAAGAGGAACTCTTACAAGAAAGTTTTCTTTTTTCACAAATTGTCTTTTATCTTTCACTGTTTCATTAAAAATATCAGCTGAATTTTGTTTTTATGCAGCATTAATAACTTTCTTGCTTCTTGCAGCCTGGAATGTTCCCTAAGTCACTGTGTCATTATGTTGAAAGGGCTTTCGATCTCTGTAAAGATGACACACAAAGGATAGCTTGTCAGGCTATCATGAAGGAGGTGAGTTGCAGTCTATAAGCTATTCTGGCATCATTTGTTGCCTTCAAAGCGTGCAACATCATATGCACATTTTCCTTTTTTCGCTTTATTTTTTCCCCTTTTGCATGGTTTTAAGCTTGGAATTGATTATAACTTCTAGAATCCATTTGTTCTGACATGTAACAAATAGATTGTCAACATCCTGTTTAACATGGTCTAAAAATATGTTATTTAATGCATATGGGCAGCAACAAAGAAGTTATCATTCTTGATGCTAAAACTGTATCTTAGAATTGATATATTAAGATGAACTAGAGTGGCTACATCTTGTTGCAAGGTAGAAATTTGATAGAATTTTCATATTTTAGTGGGCTGCCTCTTCTTCTATGATCTGCCCATGTCTTGGCTGATGAGTGTTGTGATAAGTGAGATAGTGGCAAGAGATTCAAAGAAATCACTAAAATCTAGTAAATATAAAGAACTCATAAGAATTTGGAATAGTGAAACTAAATGTAGGTGCCTTTTCTTATCCATCTAAGACTCTGGTATGAAGTCTGATACACTATTTTGGGAGTCTCTGCAACTAACTCCCGAAGTCTTAAACTATTTCTGCCAATTACCTTGCATCTTTGTCAATTGTTTGTTCAGTTTAGTTTTGTTCTAATCATCCAAATTCAGAAAGGCGCCACAGGATTTGATCTCTAAGCTCTTTGAGGCTATATCTGCTGAAAATTCTCTGTTACATCATGTTCTGTATGGTCTTCTTTCTTATTGAGATTTAGTAACATGGTGTTCCTGGAGTTTTTTAAATTGCCATGGTTTCACTTATGTTAATTTGTTCTGATTTTTGATAGCATGTATATCAAGTTTTTTTCTCCTTTTTTTACAGATCATCACGAAGGCAACTGCCAATGGTACACTTAACACTCTAGACTGGGATGCGGAGCCTCTTTTTGCAATACCAAATTCTGAGGCTGTCAATGTGGAGTATGTAACCTTTCAGCTGCTCTCTCCTCTTACTATCATGGCTCAAATAATTCTTGTAATCTAGCTTATATTTGACCTTTTAGCAACTATAGGTGGATATAAAATTTCTTTGAATCCAACAATAAACATTTGTTGAACTTTTATGTTTGCAGGAGTTCACAATATTCCACTCCTGTTTCTTCAGTACCGAAGTATAAAAGGAGTCCAAGCAGACGATCTAAAAGTAGGTGGGAGCCTTTACCAGAAGAGAAATCAGTAGACAAATCTGTTTCCACCAGTAATGATATTGTAAAATATGGTGGTTGGGACAGAAAGGTATATCTTGTTGCTCTCATCCTTTCTCCCTCCTCTCATTACGTATTAATTTCTTGGGAGTCATTGTTGGCTCCTGTATTTTGAGTTTGGAAGTGCTCTCTGCATCTTGTTTAGATCATTTATTAACCTGTTTAACTATACAGGCTCCTAGTGCGAATTCTGAGAGCAAGGAGAATGCTGTGAATAATGTGAAGTTTTCTTTATCGGAGCAGAAACGTCCAAGCAAAAATAATCAGAGGCCAGTTAAGAGGCAACATCTTGCTGATGGTTTGGATGCTGCTTATAACGATGCATCAAGTGACAGTGATAAGGAGCAAGGTTTAACTGCTTATTATTCTAGTGCAATATCAATTGCCAATACACCAGAGGAAAAAAAGAGACGTGAGAGTCGCTCTAAGAGATTTGAAAAGGGACAAGGATATCAAACTGAAGTTAATTATTTCAAACCAAAAAATACTGGTGCTGGGAACTTGTACAGTCGGCGGGCGAGTGCATCGATGCTTAGCAAAAGCTTTGATGACAGTGGAAGCAAAGCTGTTGAAGACATTGATTGGGATGCACTAACTGTCAAGGGTACCTGCCAAGAAATCGAGAAACGTTATCTGCGCCTTACTTCTGCACCTGATCCCTCCACTGTAACTATCTAACATCTTAATGTCATTTTTATCCTTTTGCATCCATAAATGAACAAAAGTTGACTTTTAATTATTTTTAGAGAGGAAGGAAAATAATGGAAAAGACAATAGATGAGGAAAATATTTTGATCTCTTTTTTTTGGAAGAGAGGACAATAGGACGGATGAAAGGGAGAAAATTTATTTTCCCATGTTTGGTAACAAGAAAAGGAAGGAGTTTTTTTTTTTTGGTGTTTTGGGTGGGAATGCTGCTGTTTACTTTTTTTTTCATAAGATGCTACTTTAAATTCAAAATCAAGGTTAAAATTAGAAATTTAATTTTTCTGCCATTTACTTCCCTTTATTTATGAGATGCTGTTTTAAATTCAAAATCAAGGGTAAAATTGGAAATTTAAGTTTGGTGTTTTGGGTGGATTACTTTGCTGCTGTTACTTTTTTTTTCATGAGATGCTACTTCTCCCCATCTTATTTCCTAATTGGAAGACTTTTCTCACATTTTCCTTTCATTTATTTTCCTCTCACTTCCCAAGCAAAAGATGAGTTATACACAAATATATAATGTGATTTGTTTGGTCTGAATCTGTACTGCTTTGCAGGTGAGACCAGAAGAAGTGCTAGAAAAGGCTCTGCTTATGGTTCAGAATTCTCAAAAGAACTACCTTTATAAATGCGATCAATTAAAATCTATTCGTCAAGATCTAACTGTACAACGAATACAGAATCAGCTGACAGTTAAGGTGTGTGTGATACCTGTTTTACCATGCGACATGAAAATTTCTTGTTCTTTTGTTTTGAGTCTATTTAGTTTTGTTGTTGTGTATATTCAGGTGTATGAAACGCATGCTCGATTAGCACTGGAAGCAGGGGACTTGCCCGAGTATAATCAGGTTGGTGGGGCTATTAACATGACCATAAACCATGTTATTTTTCTCTAGTTCATTGTGTTGGCTGGACTTTAGTCAAACTCCTTTTGAAGATTTGTTGCATTGCTCATTCATCCAGGTTTTTCTTCCTGCGACTAGAAGTGATTTTCCATTCACACATTCTTATTCTGAGTAATCAGTTGAACCATTTCCAATAAGACATTGCACCTGGCAGAACAGTCTGCATGCTAATAATTGTGCTGATGCATTATATCTGAGGCCATAAAAATTCTGTAGCTGGAAAAATGATGTTTAGTCACGTTAGTTGTGGCTGGATGATTTGAAAACTCGTAGGAAAATGGAGCCTTAAAGCTTTTATCTAGCATGCAGCTTTTTGTTGTACATGTTCTGTCATCATCAATGTAATGTACCATTGTGGACATATTCATACTCCTTCGCCTTAATTTATTCTCGGTTACAAGTATTGTTTTGGAACTTCTACTCTGACATGGTATCCATGTATTAGTGCTTTCTTTCTTGCCAGTGCATGTCAAGTTTCCTACATTGTAGAAGCTTGTGCTTTATTGGAGTTTGAATCTGAAGTAATGTGTATTTCATTGCTTGAAATTCAAATTTCAAAAAACAGAAAGATATCAGAATCAATGAAGCAGTTGCCTCTCCAATACTGTGATAAATTATTTATAGAATATGATGATTGTGATTATTGTAGCTGCTTATAATTTTTCTCTCTCTCTATTTTGTTTCAGTGTCAATCCCAGTTGAAAACCCTCTATGCTGAAGGAATTGAAGGACGTCATATGGAGTTTGCAGCTTATAACTTACTGTGTGTTATATTGCACTCGAATAACAATAGAGATCTTGTATCATCGATGTCAAGGTTAGTGACATTCACTCATTTAGAGTTTGGTTATGCTGATGCTCGATGTTGGGCATTTGCTGTATTAGAGTTTGATTACACTGATGCTCTACGTTTTTTGTTGCATACTTTGGGTTTTTAATGTGTAAAGTGCATGCAAGGTTTAATTTTCACCTGCTGACTCCTAGGATAATCAGTGTAGATCAGTCAGCATTCATTTGTTATGATACAAAATGATTTTGGTACAATTTAACACTACTGTTTTGATTTTCCAGATTAACCGAGGGAACAAAGAAGGATAAAGCTGTTAAACATGCTCTTGCAGTTCGTGCAGCTGTCACTTCAGGAAACTATGTAATGTTCTTCAGACTTTATAAGGAGGCGCCTAACTTGAACACTTGCCTTATGGGTGGGCATTAGAAACTCTCCTCTTTTTGAAATTTCACTTTGGCAATCCATTATTGACAAGAATGTTTGTCCTCTCACAGATCTCTATGTTGAAAAGATGCGGTACAAGGCTGTGAGTTGCATGTCCTGGTCATATCGCCCTACAATACCAGTTTCCTACATTGCACAGGTTCTGGGCTTTTCTAGTGCGAGTGATGGGAATGATGAGAAGGACTCAGATGGGTCAGGATTAGAGGAGTGTGTGGAATGGATGAAGGCCCACGGTGCTTGCCTTACCACAGATAACAATGGAGAGATGCAGCTTGATACAAAGGTATCTTCAATTTAACTATAAATTTTCACAAGAACATATAACACTTACTTTGTGCCTAAGTATTGCTATGGCACGGCACTGAGCCTTAGATGCTACTGGATTTCCATCCCTTTTCCAGTGGAAAAACAGTTAAATTCCAGGATTCCCTTGGGTTTAAGCAATGCCATATTTCTACTCTGTCTGGGAGCCATTTGTAGGAATAGATTAGGTCTTGATCTGCATCAATGGAACCCTTCTGGATCAATGGAACCTATCTGGAACCCTATTACATCACAGCATTGCAGACTGCTATTTTTTAAACTGTAATCTCATTATTCTCCAAGTAATATTATGAAATTTACCCTAAAAAAATAATCCAGTGCATTCCCTTTGCATTTTTTTCTGTTTAGCTGTCTCTAGTTTGCAACTAAATGAACCAAACACAATACAAGCTTAGACTAATGTTTTGTATAACAAAATTTTTTAAACGAATTCAACAGAACACGCAAAATAAATGGCCAAAAAGTTGCATTAAATTACCACCAATGCCATTGTTTGCATTCGTGCTGAATTCATTATACGAAGCATTACTCACAAGCTTATGGATGCTTGTTTTATGTATTTTTGGTTTCATTATGACTTAATGTTGGGTGCTTGATGTGCAGGCTTCATCTTCCAGTCTATATATGCCAGAACCTGAAGATGCTGTGGCCCATGGAGACGCTAACCTGGCTGTTAATGATTTTCTGACACGGACATCCTTGTAGCCAAGGTGATTTACATTGATAACATAGTAAGGAAAAACTTGTGCCGCCCTCAACAATATATTCGTACAACCAGGAACGCGGGGTATTATCTGGGCCGAGGAGTTTAGTTCAAGCCTGTGGAGGTTGGCTGTAACATTAGAGAGGGTAGATCATTGGTGTATAGAGTTGGAACAGACGATGAAATAGGGCGCACAAATTCCCCTTAGAAATGATTTGCCTAGGGTTGCTTAGAGCTCTGAGCTGGCACGATAACTTGTGACTAGATTGTTTGCTTTCTGTAACAATGATTCATTCTTTATTGGGGAAGAAAGACATGGCATGTTAAAAATACTCGAAGAGGAAGGAAATAAGAAACATGAGTTTTGTTGTGTGTTGTATTAATGGAAGTTAATGATTTTTTGAGCATTAACATGCAATTGTTGCTTGATTTGCTGCTTCTGTGAGGTGAATTTTAGAGAGTGACGGACTGAATCTCAGGTTTAGGGAAGGCCACTTCTACAGTTGAAAAGCATCGGATTTGATTGCGGTAGCTTTGGTTTCTAGATATATTTTAAAATTGTGATTTACTTTAAATCTATTAAATTAATGTTTTTTTATGTATTTTTTAATGGTTTTGATGTGCTAATATTAAAAATAAAAAATATTATTTTAATTTATTTTCAATTAAAAAGTTACTTTGCATAACAATATCAATCATCGGATTACTCTCTAATGATCATTGTTCGGCCGAGACAACCGGTCAAAATTTTTCATGTTCAAAACGGAATAAGAAAAACGTTTACGGGATGTGCGAAAATCCTTGCAGAAAACACAGTGAAAGACCACTAGAAGCATTAGGAAGATAATTTTAGAAGGGAATCTTCAGGATGCATGTTGTGGTGGAGGTTACTTGAATCTGATTGCCTGGGTTTATGGCCCTATTCTTTGTTAATTGTCACTATTACTCGTAATAAAAACAATGGATCCAAAAGCACCTAAGAAATCTGATACTAGACTTCCTTACTTTAAGGTCCTAAAATATGCCAGATGTCGGTTAATCTTTCTGGCAGCATTCCTCCCGATCTTGCCGATATGTCTTTTCATTTGACGAACAGATGAAACAAATTTAAACAAGCGTATTACCACAACCAACCTTAACAATGTCACAAATAAAAACCTAAATATGGCTCCAAAACAACGAACTAGTATTACAAAACGAGTGTTAAAACATTAATTTTTGTTTTCGTTTACAAACTACTCATTTATTCAATCCTTACTAGGGGCGGATTCAGGCCAGATGCTAACTTTCTCCTTCTCGTACTTGACATACAAAGCAGTAACCGCGGTTACAAAATAAACCTGAATCAACACAATTGCTGGTGTGTGATAGTTAATTACACTTTTACCCGTTGCAAGCTCTACTAATAACAAAGCTGATAACCCCAGAATTGCGATCCTCCCGTTAACCCGTTCACTATACGGGCTAAACCCGAGTTCCACTTTTAACCCACCAGAAACCGATTCTTTTAAAGGAACTGGAGGAAGGTACATTCCTGACCCTGACCCAGATGAGGATTTCCCTTTCTTAGCTTTCCGGAGCTCTGCTTTCTTGCCGGTCCCGCTTCGGTATCGAAGTCGAACCTGGGACAAGCGGCTCTCGAATTGATCATCAGATTCGGACCCGGGTTTGGAATCGGGTTCTTGGGTTGTGCCTGGTTTGTTGTCATCTGTGGTCGCACGGGTGGTGAAGGAGTGTTTGGGCACGTGGGATCTGATCGGGAATGCGGCGCGTGGGGAAGGGAAATGAGTTGCTGCTGCCGTTGCTGAGAGTTGCAGAGAGGGTGAAGATGGTAGTGTAGCCATTGTTAGATTTCTGGTGAAGTTGTTCTCTTTTAGTGCGTGTTATTTTGTTTGGATAAGGCACAAAAACTCTCCGCCTGTCAGGTATTTCTTTTCTTCTTTTTTGTGGCGGGAGTTGTTAGTTAGCGATTGGCGCAGTGAGGGCTACGTGTATTTTATTAATGGGTAGTTTTGTCATTGTAAAATTCTTTCATGTGGATGGGCCTACCACTCTCACAAATGTATTTAAATGGACTTACTAAAAAGTTCAATGTGATTGATATTGGGGTAATATCGGCCCAGTTCTAGATTTAAACTACAGATAGGACTTGGGCCCATGATAAAATTCTAACCCGGCCATAGCAGAGTGAGTGGGGGAATTATTAGGTACTCCTGGGGTAGTATTCTTCCATTGAACTATCATGGACTCTCATTGTTATGTGAGTGAGAAAACATTATTTCATCTACCGAGATGAGTATATTAAGCAAGGTGTCGAGCTACTGCTGGCATCTACATCAATAATAGGAGTGATCTTAGAACTTGAAACAGTGAAAGAAATTGTTATTGAACAATATTTATGAGCTGTATCATTTAAAAAATTATACGTAAAAGATAAATTGTCAGATAGACTTGGTATATCATGTTATTCATAGATTAGGCCAATAAATGTGAGATATATGGATAAACTTTTAGCGATCCCTGTCTCACGATATGATTATTTTACATAATTTCATCTACTTATTGTATTTATTGGTCTAATGTGGTACACCGTCATGCTCTTAAGTATTTAATTCAAGTTTCTTTCTTCTAAATTTGAATAGAATAATATCCCCATTGAAGCAGCTTTCAAGAAAAGTGGAAAAAAAATACAAAGGTTAATTTTAAAAAAAATATTAAATAAAAAAATTAAAAATAAATCAGGACCTAACAAACTAAAACCAACATTTAAAACTCGTTATTATGATCATGAGATTATTTTTATAAAATATAAATTAAAAAAACAAAACAAAATTTCTAAAAAAATGATGGATGAAATTAAAAAAAATATAATTAAAAAATAAAAAATAAAAAAAAATTAGATATTCACTGTATTTTCCCCCACACCTTTTAATTTTTTTATATAATTTATATGGCCCTATATATATATATATATATATATAGTGTACAGTTCCACATATTTTAATTTATCTGGGCTGAAAAGCAATCTATCAAAGTGATCAATACCGAAGCCAGATCACATCTCTTGTGCAATTATACTATTTTTTTATACGAACGCATGCAGCAGAACAGGAGGATAGGCGCTTACATCCCACATCGATAAAGCAGAAGATAATGTTGGGAGCTGCACCTATAAAACGCAATTGAAGAGACTGTACAATTCATACCTTTCTCGGCCTTTTGGCTAAGATCAAGTGTAGTATCTGTTCTTATCAGTTTAATATCTGATACGTGGGCCATAGGTCCACACGATATTAAATTAATTTTTTAAAGGGGAGGATCCACCGCAGTAGCTTGCTACTGGGATCTTCACGCGTCGCCCATGCGTTGCACTATTGCAAGGGCCAGGCGCACCCTCCAAGTCGAGTCAAAGGGTTCCGAAGGTCATACCAAGTGTATGTCCCATGTCAACAACTCGTGGGTTTCCCGATGAAAGGACCGAGTTTTAATTCTGTCTAAATTGCGAGAGATGTTAAAGGTGCCTGGTTATTTTTAAAGGAAATTTAGTTGTAGACGCTTTTATCAAGAATGTAATTAAGTAAATATTAATTAATAAAATAATTATTTATTTTCTTAATCCTTCATTTTTTTTTCTTAATTGGTGAAAAAAGTTTTAACATTGGCCACCTGAGTGGAACTCCAACAGACAAGAAATGAAACTGTATACTGTAGTTCTTAATTCTTATATCCAATGAGACCAATGTGAAGCAATCGCAATAGTAGAAGCAACTGAAAGCTAGATTGAGTATTTATACAATGATAAAGGCCTGACTTCGTTGCTTGCCTTTCCAAAACTATGAAGGAAAGGTTCACTTCGGCTTAGATTCTGATTTCGGGTACTTAAATCCTATGAATGAGGAGATGTTCTCTCTGGATTTTATTGACTTTCATTAAAAGGAGGAAACCTTGTAAATATCATATTGATTATTATCAAGGTTCCGAAAGAATTACTTACAAAATATCGCATTTGAAATCTCATTTACTCTAAAATATAGATAAAAACAGAATTGTGATGCTGAGATATTGGGGGGGGGGGGGGAGACGGGCAATATTTTAATAGTCAAATTAACGCCTCAATTGGCGAAAGCAACAAACCAGACTTGGAAAGAACAGCAAGAGTAGAGACAAGAAAGAGAACCAATGAACAAAGGGGATACGAATCCCACATCGCTCAAACAAGGAGCATTGGAAGCTGCACGTATAAAGTCTAATTGAAGCCCCAATTTTCCACTCACCTTTCATGATATATGGGCCTTAGGCCCATATGTTATCATGTTAATATTTTTTGGTGGGTGCTAATCACGGTAGATTACTAATGGGGGTCCTTGAGCGTTGCCTCCGTTGCGCTATTGGCGTGGATTACACCTCCATTCATTGTTGACACCTAGAATTCCAATCATTGTTGAAGCCCAGAATCGATTCATGCTGAATAACTGACAATTTTCTTATTTGATTATATCAGATAAGATTTTCTAATATTGTGAGGAATATTGAAAAAAAAATCAAATATTAGGATCCAGCTCAATATTGCTTATCCCCGGGCTCATGTTAATTTTGAATATGCAAATGCATGGCGTAATACTATGCACGTCGGCAGACACTTGCTTATATATTTGTGTGGGGGCGAGTATTTAAATGATAAGAACTTGCAAATATATTAGTACCTAATTAATAATATAGGAATAATGAATTGAATACAATAACAATTAACAATATAGGTGTCCAAAGAACATAACTTAACTTTTATCTTTTATAAGTATTAGTGTTAGAGAATAATATAAAAATATTTTAAATCTCATTTAATAATTTAAATTATTAAATTAAAATAATTATTTAATATAGTATATATCGATCAAAATATAGCCACAACCCGGATATAAATGTCAAGACAGAACTTTCAGCCCAAAACGCAGCAGAGCTCATCAAAAAGTAAAACAAGAATCCTGGAAGACCTCTATACAGCCCAAAATGTAGTCACAGAGAGCGCGAATGCCGAGCAAAACAAAGACGGTAGTGAAACAAGTGCGTGAGTATTATCACATACGATGATCTTCTGTATGTGCTATGAGCAGTTTCTCTCATGAAAATATTCCTTTCTTGGAGGAACACCGGAAGCGCGTCACCACAGAGGAAGAAAGCAGTTGCCATGCCAAAAGAGATAAACCCTACCAAGTCTGGTTGTTAGAATTCGAGTAATGGGCTAATTTATTGCACTTGTGATCTCCAAGCTGTGCAGAAGGATCCTCTAACATACATGTATGTTCGTATGCCAACCAAAAGGGAATACCAATTGGCAACCATATATATATATTGATTTTCGTAAGCTTTAGCATTTAATGCTCGCATGCAAGCGTTAATACTTAATGCCTGCTCTTTGCAACCGAACCCACTCCCTTTGCCAGGAGTGCAAAATTAATGAACCATACCAAAAGATACAGCCTTTCAGGTGGGTGTTTATGGTTTAGGGTACCTTACCCATAATGCTAAGGCACTCCTCTTGACGGGTCGGCCTTGTGAAAGCTTTCAATATTCCTTTGTTGGGTATACTGCCATATGTGTTGCTGAAAACATTATTAAGATTACTTCATACACAACTAACCCCTGGGAAAAAGATAGACGAATGGAAGAGGAAACTGAAGTGGCAGCAAATGATTTTCTACTGTTTATAAAAATAACACAGAGAGGCAAACTTGTAGTCCCCGAATTTCCTGCGATTGTTTCGTTCCCATGATTATTTTGTGTCAAAAGCAGAGGATTAACTAGGCCACCAACCTAGAAAAAGGGCTCGGGAGAATCATGTTTATCGTCCCATGACTACAGTACTCAAACTGGCCAGCAACTCGGTTTCTTAGGTAACCGGCCGCCCTGAAAACCTTCAGGCTTCATCCATGTGAATAGGCATATATATATGACACATCAAACATCCCATCTGAAACGAACGACTTGATCTGAGATAATCTGATCTTTTCTGAAAATATAATAGTCTAAGTAGATGCTGGGATGTTGATCATAATTAAACACGTTCTCAAGTTAGTAGATGAAAAGAAAGGAGTCTATGTAATATATCTAATGTAATTAAGGAAATGATAAAACCTACTTTAAGGCAACTTAATTAGTTTTAATGAACTCTCAAGCTATTATACTAATATAAATCCATACCCTCTTTTATGTATTTCTGTACGCAAGCCCCTTTTGAACCTTCACAGCTATGGCTCGGGGACCAAGTTCATACCATATATCACTAATCCTTGCCTGATGAAATTAAATACAAAACTTAAGAATTGGATTTTCAAGTCTTTAACAATCACACACACAAGTGTACTGCTAGTTAGGTTGTCTCTCCTCCTAACACTACCTTACCAGCACTAACTAAAATATAATAATTAACAGTCACAAAAGACTTGTGGAAAGCAACAGCCACTCCCCCTAGATTATGAAAACTGAATTAAGGAATTGAATATAAGAGTACTGTTTTTTTTTAATCTAAATGAGCATTAATATTGAACTATTATATGTAGCAGTTTTACACCAGAAGGCTCCAACGGTCGAGTAATTCCAACAGTACAAATTCAGGAAAAAAAAACACACACACAAAATATGATCCTCCCGCCAAACACGACCCTTGTACCCACCATCTAAAGATTACCCTCGGGCCTCATCACCTTCTCTTGTTCTTGCTTCCAAACAACAAAGATATGTAAAAGAGAATCCTAAACAGGAACCCCCACGCCACGGTGACCCACAGGCAATTCCACTTGCTCAAATCTGTAATCCCTTGTTGCTGCAATATGTCGGCCCCAGTAGTCAAGCATGTGGAGCTAGTGATCTTTGTTCCCAGTGTATTGCTCATTGATTCCAGCAGTTGAAGTTTCAGTGATGTGGATACTTCCCCAAGTGGACTTTGGTCGAAAATCTGAACACCCCTCACAAAACACTTGGCTGGATCTTGAAATTCATTTAGCAAAACAGCTTCATAAGGGTATTTCACCAGTGACAAGTAGTGAAACCATATCCAGTAGGCAGGGATTCGATCACGATTGATAAAGAACCCACTGAAAAGCAGGAAGTATGCCAAAATAGCCACAACTATGGTATAACCAAGCATGACATGAGGCACCACACCAGACAGAAATGTCACGAATGAACTTCCAGCCCAAAATGAAGCAAAGATTATCAAAAAGTAAAACAAGAACCCTGAAAGACCACCATCTAGCCCAACAGCCCAAAACGTCGTCGCAGAAAATGCCAACGACAAGAAAATCAACGATGGTAAAACAACAAGCCCATGAGATAACACATAAGATGATCTTCTATAAGCATTATACGCAGTTTCTCTCATGAAAATATACCTTTCTTGAAGAAAAACTGGAAGAGCATCAGCACAAGTGTAGAAAGTTGTCGACATGGCAAAAGCGAAAAACCCTAATCGCTCTTGCACTCCTTTTGGTGAATTGTCAAGCTGCCAAAACATCGTAGCTAAAATAAACCCAGTAACCATGACAGCACCCAATCGAATCCCGAACAATTCCGGCATTCTTCGTGAATTTAAGAACGACCTTTTCGACAACACTGCCATTTCTATCAAAACTGAATTTGCAAAAGTGGGCACCATTGAATTTGGACTTATAGCATCATTATTAGTAGCACCAGACACCAACTTCCCTTTAGAAATGGAAGCACTAATAGCTTCTTTAAGTGACAACCCACCCCGGTCCGGTTCACTCCCTCCATTTCTTGAATGCTTCAGATCCTGCCATGATTTATTAAACTCCACCAAACTCCTAGTCCCTCCTGGTGACCCTTCAAGCTCTCTAATCAAATCCAAAGCAAACTCCGTCCGGTTCTCATTCTCTGGTATCGGATGCCCGAAGTCCGAGAAGTAAACCGGTAAATTCATCGGTGAACCACTATAAACAGTTTGTCCACGCGATAAAAATATCAACCGGTCTAACAACCCAAGAATTCGATAACTTGGCTGGTGCACTGACATAATCACAATACTCCCGCTCTGTGCTATCCTTTGCAAAACTTTCACCACCATAAACGCACTTGTTGAATCCAAACCGGACGTTGGCTCGTCAAGAAAAAGGATAATTGGATCGTGAATTATATCAATCCCAATTGAGACACGACGTCGTTCTCCTCCACTTACACCTCGATGGCCTTCATCACCAATAACGGTTTTTGCCGCGTTTTTAAGCCCTAACTGTTCAATTAGTGCTTGCACGCGCAGCCGCTTTTTCGATTTAGACAAACTCCTTGGCAATCGAAACTCCGCCGCGAACATTAGTGTTTCTTCTACTGTTAGCATTGGAAATAGCAAATCGTCTTGCATGACGTAAGCTGATATCACCTTCAACATTCTAGACTCCAAAACCTCACCGTTTAGCGTCTTCGTGCCTTTCAAGCTTCCTTTCGCGATTCGATTCGCGAGGGCGTCAATGAGTGTTGATTTTCCGGATCCACTCGCGCCCAATACAGCCAGAATCTCGCCATCACGTGCCTCGCCGGAGATATCATTCAGGAGAGTCTTTGTAGTGGTGAAGAGGCTTTCGCCTCCGACAGGATCGGTATCAGTGGCGGCGCCGAGGCGGTGGATATTCCTGCTGGGGAGGATAGCCGGAAATTTAAATTTACGGCGAACTTTGACGCTGTAAGTGAGTTTGTTGAAGGAGAGAACGAATGGAATCGATCGCGGAACCTCAAGATTCGTGCTTCCAAGCTCGAGGACTTGGTGCACCGGGGTCTCGCTTCCATCTCCGGTGGCTTCACGGCTGACATCTCCGACGCGTTTTAGCATCTGTCCCAGAGTCGGCGAGGCCCCGGAGGCAGATGAGGCGGATAATGGTGGCTGGAGGTGGTTATTAGTGAAGTCCATTGTGTAAAACGGAACTGTAAAAGAATCTCGACTAGGCGAGTAATTTTCTGCTACAACCCGGGACATTCTGATTCAGAAGCAAGAGAAGTGAAGATCTTTAGAGAGGGTGAGGATAACGGTTAGATTGCATGCGGCACTCCTGTTGAGAGGTAACGCCGGTTAAAGCAGAGGAAACGTGATTGTGGTTGTGGTTTCCAGTGGCAGTGGCGGTGGAGGTGGTGTTTGGTTAGGGGGTTTTAGAAGGAAAGGAGGAGCAAAATGAGAAGTTCTGGTTGTTTTAGATGCGTCTCTGTTTTAGAGTTTTGTGATTTCTTCTATATATAATGATTTGAATTGAATTGCAAAAGGGAAAGTGTGTGGGTAATTACTGTGTTAATTAAGTTTACAAGTTTAATTATGTTTAAGTGGTGTCATTTAACTGTGTGAAGAGGAGGCGGGAGGTGGTGAGAGAAAGGTGACCTAAATCTCCTAATCAGTTGCCTATACGTCTTCTTTTCTTCGGGGGAATGGGACATGACACGTGGGTGCTTAAGGTTGCTGGGAGTTGACATGTGGCAAAATGGGTTTCGTTGGTGGTGTTTGTATTTAGGGTTTAATTAAAAGTAGGTTGGGTGTTGATCTACTGTTTGCGTAAGCAGAGTTGGAGTCCAAGTAAACAGGTAAGATGTATGGTAACTTCTATCGCCTCCTCTGCGGTGCTATTATGATCTGAATCTGACTTGGTCTGTCTGGTTAGACCGAGAAACTAGTTAATTCCGACCCGATGCATCTGGTTGATGAAGAAACCTGCTTCTATGGTGAGCCCGAAAATAACGAGTTGACTCGGCTGTTACGTTGAAATACCGATTAATTAGGGGATTTAGTGATTGGTTGGCTATTGAATCAAACACTTTAATTTTATTTTATTTACAAATTTAGTTTAATTCAAATATTAGAGAAAATATATATACACGATTATTCAAAAGAAACATATGAATGTAGCTTGATACTGTTTGTGTGGTCTGCATGCAACTGATTTCATAAATTTTTACTTGAAATGTTTAGGTAATTAATTTTCTACACACGCACCATTTGGAATGGCAATATATAATCATAATTTATTTATTATTTATCGAGTAAAACGTTTAAGTATTAATAAACTATTTATAGAGTTTCAGATATTGAATATTTATTAATTATTATTTATTATTTATTAATCAATAAAAAATAAAATAATATATATAAAGTATGTATATATTTATTAAATGATAAAATGATATATATATATATATATATATATATATATATATATATATATATATATTTCATGTCAATATTAAAGTATGTATATATATCATATTATATTAAAAAAACCTAAATATTCTACAAGTATATTTACATAATATAAATATATATTCCAGGTTAGGTTTATGCGGACTTCGGATCTCACTTAACTATCAATCAAGTTCAAAAAATACCCATTCATTCAGATCAGGTCGGTGTCTACCGGATTCGGATTAAATTATCATTCCTACACATGAAGGTTGGGAGCCTAAATATGTATCTGATATTGTGGTAGTTTTTATAATTATAATTTTAAAAAAACACATTTAAGAAAATATTTTTAGTTGCAGTTTTTTAAATATAGTTTTTTAAAATATATTTTTGCATTTAAAATAAATAAAAAATAAATCTTCATGAATATAAAATAGATTATTTTAGTTTCTACAAACATACATCCTCCTCTTATAAGGCTGGTCTTTGTGCTTGGATATTGATAATGTGTGGAACTCGATATAAAAAATAAATAATTTAACTAATTAAATAATTTTTTTCTATAGTTAAAAATAAAAAAAATAAACTACCATACAGCCAAACAATCACTCAATAAATGGTTGAACACCATAAATATAATTAAGATGTGGAGCCGAACTTGTCAAAAGTTCGAAAATAACTTGGCTGTACCATGCTGGAGGGTTCGGGATGTATATTTCTTCACATGCATGTAAGCTATCTCGTGCCCCCGAATTGATTCTATCTTTTCCAGAACCCAAGGCCTCGTCAAGCATGTCGAAGGCTGCAGGTTGCATGAGAAAGTCTCGTTTTCTGCTGCTCTCCACGTTTTCCAGCCTTCGAAACTGAAAATTACTTCTTACCCTGACATGAAATTTCAAATTACTTTCTTTGAATATATTAATAACTTTTGGACAGAGGACCCGTCAAGTACTGCCCCAATCTAAATTAGGTCATCGATTTAAAACAATTCCCAATAAAAAAACTTAATTTCCTGTCCATTGAACATTATCCAATTAATTAACCCTTTTTAAAAAAAAGTTATTACCTTAGAAACACTCGGGAGAAAAAAGAAAAAGAAAAAAAAAGGATGACCCATCTGTCTCAAAACGATTCGATTTGTTGTCATATCATATATAATGGTGATTTAATTGGGCAGTGATTGATGGACCCAATTGAGAATCATGCAAATCTTTAGGGACAAATATATCCACTTTTCATCTTAACATTTTAATCCGCGCAGGGTGAACAGAATAAAAATCATAGCGTTCATTACTCCACCAGTACTGGCCTAGATGTTGCGTTGCTTGCTTAGCTAGTGTTCGGCGGCTTCCGTGCTAAAATGAAAAAGTTTAAAGAATTATATAAATTATATTTTAAATTTATTTTATAATATTTTAAGTTATTAGATTGAAATAATTTTTTGATATAAAATTAAAATTTTATAATTAAATAATTATGAGTTCAAATCTCATCATTTTTATTTTATTTAATAAAAACTAAAAATATAAAATGATATGAATCTGTATAAATTTTAGATTTAAATAATTTTTATTTAAAATATATATTAAAAAATAACATAAAATTATTCTTGAAATCTTCCCTCTACTTATAAATTTAAATTTTATCATCTCCATTCTACTTATAAAAATTAAAAGCAAAGTTTTGTGAATTTATGTGCCAGTAGCGTGGGCTTGTGTAGTTAACTTTTAGATTTGCACGGTTGTTTGAAACAAAATCAGTTATTAGACTCCTTACTAGTGGGTCCGCAAATGAATTAACAATTCGAGCAAATAACGAATTTTGGAACACACAATTGGATGTATTATTTACTTTTCGTACCTCAAAGAAGACGACAATGGCTGCAAGCACAAAAGGGAGAAGTAGCTAAGTTGGCACCCCTTTATGAGATCCTACAGCTAACAATCTAACCAAGTCTTCCTGCTTGCTTCCTGAACCAAAACGGAGCCATTCGAGTTTAGATAATGTAATTAAAGCTATCCCGAGCCTATTATTAATCTCTAAACATGGCAACTTATAGTAATTTTACAGCTTTAAACCACCGACTATGGATGCGAAGTTAGCTGTTCATTACACACGAAAACCTTCAATGGAAACTCAGAGAATATTATTGGCGTTGCCATGAAATTGAATAAAGACAGTAAACCACAAATTAATCAAATCTCTCTCAAGAACTAGTCGATGTGCATAAAGAGGCATGCATGCTTCTAACACTCTATCTAGGTAGCTCAGAATGGAATTTTAAATTACAAGCAACATGGACCAGATATGGGCTCCTCCAACGAATGGGAGCTTGTTGAATATTTAAGCCATTTAGCTCAACCAATTCAAGAAAAAGGGAAAATATATGAAATGGGAAAAGAAGGCACATATATACGATCATGGCCTATCGCAAGTACAAATTAAGGACAATTTCCACAACTCAAAATTAAATAATAATAAAACAAAGGTGGTCTTGTTAGCCATGAAGTGCCCACTAGCATGCTTACAATATCTCAAAAAGGGAACGGAGAAGGAGTGGAAGCAACAAGTTCACAAAAATGCATTATATTTTTGGTACACACAAGACACTCGGTGGTTCAATGTAGATAGGCTACCGTCACTCACCAAATTTCAAGCTAACCCGCACCTACAAATAAAGCTGTGAGAAATCTCCCTAGTCAAAATAAAACATGGGCATAAAGCGAACAGGCATGTGCAAGGGCATGGGGCTCATTTCTCAACTGTTTTTTTTTTTTTTTTGTCACAGCAAACTCCAAAGTCAACCTTCGAAAGAGGAAGAAGGCCTGCAGGTTGTTTTGCTACCCGTCTTCATCAAGCTGCATGTTCTTAATCTTCTGGAGCAAAAGTGAAACTCTTCTCTTCATACTTTACCTAAAACTTTTTCTATGCTCCAGGGTAATCTGTCCATTTCAACACGTACACGTGGTTTACCTTAGTCAATAGGATTCGTTGACTACTGTTTAGTACTTTTTTAGGCCCAAATAGTAACATTAAGGTGCCCATTTGCTCCCTCCAATTAATTAATCAAGAAACTTAACTTGAGGCAATTATAACCGTTTTGATTATTTTTTCTTGATATTAATTGTTTTTTTAATGCTTAAAGATAAATTTTAAAAAATAAAAAAATATTACTTTTATTTTTTTATATTTATGAGTAAAAAACATTTTGAAAATTAATTTGCAGTAAACAATACTAATTTTGAATTTTACAACTATTCTCTAAAACCTTTTATCTAATAACATAGAAGTAAATTCTTATGAATCTCCTAGTCTTGTAATCCGATGTCAATAACATGCCTTTAACTAACTAAACTGAATGTGAGCTCAGTCGCGGTCCGTGAAGGAAAAGATTCCATCCCACGGGAGAGAAAAAACAAAGCCCGATTACCATTTTCTTCGTTCTATGCTCCCATATTAGCGCTTTTAGGAGGTCAGTTTAAATATAGTTGCCCGATGCCGGTGCACCTCCAGTTCACGTAATCCTCAATTATGAGATGAAAAAATGATTGTTGTTGAAGATATGCTCGTCTTTAGTCAGGAAATTCAATTTTGTTAGATGAAATTATTGAAATAAATGATGGCAGGGTCCGGCGGCACAAGAAGCCTCCCTTCCAAAAATTGCTATAAATGCTCAGGCGATAGGGGATGTGCCAAGAAATAGCAAGAAGCTGAATGCAGTAATGTCTCCCAACATCCCATTTATGGACAGCAAGAGCTTGGACGTCTTCATCCTTAATTCACAAGTACGTTTCGAGTACCTCTCGGAAAGGCGGCAGCGTGATTTTATTAACATTGTTGACTGACAGCCTTAACAGCTGCATCAACAAATGCCGATCCCTAAACATTACATATTAAATGTACTTGCCACTTTCTGCATGCACAGGCCGCTGCAATTCCCAACATCATCAGTAAGCATGCTGTAATTGGGCATTAGCAAAACTCGAGATTAGTCTATCTTAAAGCAACATGTAACTGTTATCTGACAATTCAATTAGATATCCAGACAAACCTAGTAGTTGCCACACTGCCTTGTTGAAAGATCAACCATCAGAATACTCCTTTAGCTATTCAATCTGACAATAGCATCTACATTTAAAATTCGAAGCTTTCAAGCATTTTTCTGCCTAACCCCATGGACAGAACGGTTCAGAGACATGGGATTTAAATCAACACGTATCTTAAAGCAATAGATCTACTTTCAATGATCTGAAAGCCACATATAGGTGAAAAATTGCATCAAAGTTATCTCAGAACTCTTAGCCGCAAATTGAAGTAGCTAGACTTTGACAAAGATCAGTAATGACCTAAAAACACTCTTTCTTCAAAGCAGCCTCTCACATTTGATCATCGGAGAAATTGACAGCAAGATCCCAATAGTGAGCAACACCAGCATCAGCAAAATATTTTCGGGCTGCAGCTTCAGTCACACACTCATGCAAAGAAAACCTGTGGAAGTTAGGTTTGGCAACACTACCTTGCCACACTAGCACACATTTGTTCATAGGTTTCTCGTCATTGTCACCTCCTTCATCCTCATTTACAGCTTCAGCCCAGTTTATACGCCTAAGCATTAGTTTTCCGTATCTTTTGATGGATTTGCTCCCCCCTTCAACAACCACCACACAAATTCCCTCTGTAATCACCGTGCATCCAGTCAAGCGATTCTCGTGAGCATTGACATCAACTTTGAAGCGAGTTTTCTTGTCTGAAAGATCGTTGATTCTGTAAATAGAAACAATAGTTTCCACAGTATTTGGGTCATCAAAGAGCTTTCTCTCCTTCTTTTCACGACGCTCAGCAGGAGTGAGCTTACGTGCAGTATTACGATCAATATGTGCTTGTTCACGTTCAGCAGCTGCAGTACGAATTTCCTTTTCAAGTCTAGTTGGATCTTGTGTTGCTTCAGAGCCAAGAACTTTCATTAGATTGCTCATCTTAACCTTTGGTTTTGGAGGTTCAATCAAGCCTTGTCTAATCATCTCCTGTCTATCTTTTTCCCGAGCAAGGCGACGCTGTGTACGGAGCTTCTTCTGCTCCTTCTTAGTTAGCTTCAAAGGTTGAGGTGGGGGAGGAGCTGGCTCAGCCGGGGGCTCAATTGGACGCGGGTGCTCTACATAGATAGTAATTTTCTCCATTTTCAATCTACGCTGGGTCGTGAGATCATCAACATCCTCACCATAAGTCCCACTAGTCAACAGAGGTACATCCCTGAAATTAAGCAACCACAAACAGATTAATTCCTTTCCAACTAAGACAAGAATGACCGATATGAGAATAAGAAGAAAAGCTAAAGTACATAGAATAACCAAAACAAAAGTTCTCCCACTATCTGTAATTATTCTAATTTGAGGTATTCACAAACAGCCAGACATACACATGAAACCCTTCTTGGGCTTCAAAAGAAGGAAACCCCAAGAATGTAGACTAAGGAGCTTAGGATGTACTAGACCTATTTTTTTGCTCAGAGACTGTTTTTAACTAGGTTGTGGGACTCATTGATCATGCAATAGCCAGGATAAACCACTGGGAAAAGTAGCTTAAAGGAATCAGAACAGGATTCAAAGTTTGGCACAACCCTGGTTAAAAAGCTACTCTGATCAACTCTCTGAATAAGTAGAACACGACTTTAAGATTCAGTCATTGCTGAACCTCAGACATTACAGAATCTTAGAATCTACTCAAGCAGTTGCAACGAAAAAACAGGTCATCAATCCCTAGCCATCCTTATACAGCACGTACAAAGAAGGATCAAATAAAGATTTTTTTTGAAATAGAGCATTTCCAGTGACAAGCACTTGTTCCTAAAATGAGAATTAGCAAACAATCATTCCAGTTAGATCATTCAGGCTCAAATTCAAGTGTACAATGTGGAACCAATTCTGCAACAAAGCAACAACAAGTGTTGTTATTGAGAAGAATCATATTATATAAAGAGAAGTAAATGTAAACTTACCACCACTCGATATCAGGAATTGGATCCTTAGGCTTTGCTTTGGTTGTAACTCGCTCTGATACCTCTATCAAATTAGGATTTATATCAGGAGCGGCCTTTGCCTTCGCATGTAATGCTTGCCTTGCCTTCATATCCTTTTCTCTTTCTTCTCCAAATTGATTCTGAGTAAAGCAAATAAAAACTATAAATACACGCACACAATGAAAATAGCAATGACAGCAAAAAGGTGCAGAGTTTGCAAGAAGTACCCTCAGTTTCATTATTTCAGCTTCTTTTAACCACTTGCCTTCCTCTACAAACTGGAAAGTCATCCGTTTGGGTCTCAAGAATTTATTCTTATTAATTCCCATTTTTGCATCAAAATAAGGATTTGATTCAGGATCCACATCCAATTCAGGTTTAAGAATCTGGAATGCTTCCTTTTTCTGCTTGTTGATGTTGACCTGAAAAAATCCAAATGTATCACATTACAGCCCTACACAATCACTATTTAAATATCACAGGTCTAACAAAAAGATAATAAAAAGACCAGTCTTATAGAGATTACCCAACCTTTAGGGTGCTGAGGTTGTTTGGTTTAGTCACGTTCACCACATTTCCATGTTCATCTATTTCCCTACCAAGTGCATCCACACGAAGAACAGGGGCCTTGGAAGGTTTCTGCAGCGCAGAGACTTCTGCCGGCAACTGACCAGGGAAAAAGTTTATAAGAGGAGCAAACTCAGGGTCCTGGCGAAATCCCATTTTAGCAGCGAGTTCCTGGGCACGTTTAACAGCTTCATAATTGGGCATGCTAGTAATATCAGGCGGAGGTGCCATGCCAGTTGCAGGTGGCTTTACAGACACCATAGTACTAGTAGATGAGGTGGATGAACTTGGCATTGCCTCTACTGAAACAGCAGTAGTAATGGTTGCTGATGACAATGGACCTTGTAAGCCACCACCTGAACTTTTATTACCCTTACTCGACTACAAGAGCAAAGAACAGAAACAGTCAATATGTACTGGAATCGCAGAAAGAAAGAGGGTGTATAAATATTTGGACATGACAAAGAGATATAGGGAAACAACAGCACATGCAAGAATGTCATAGAAATTCCATGATGGGAACTTACCAGGGGTAGCTTCTTCAGCTTCTCTGACAGTTCCTTCTGCATTTGTAAGGCTTTCTTAGCTTTCGCTAAAGCATCAAGTGATAGATTTCCACTTTTCCCAGCAGCTGAAGTTGTCCCATCTGTACTAGATTTTCCAGGAACCTCATGAGATCTGGCAATACTAACTCCCTTATTTTCATTTGTGTTTGAAATTGAAGATACCTTGGTAGGAAGGGGGTGGACAGGGGTCACAGAGGTCTCAGGCAAATTGCTTGGTGTCTTGGTGAAAGTTGCCAGAGTAGAACCCTGCAGGTATGGAACAATTAACTTCATATGTCAGCATACAGGCTTGATAATCGGAGCACCTTAAGAAGACCATTTAAAAGTAGAGATTGGGGGGGCAACAAATGAAAAGCTTTGAAAAGATAATAGGCTTATAATCAAATGAAAACATCATGCAAAAGCCACACCATGTAAATAAAATTTAAGATGGCTCTGGGAAAATACACTTTCAAGAAGCATAACTTCTATAACACCCTAGATTCTATGCATGCGTTTTGTACTTGTACATTATACAGAATCCAAACACGTATAATTAGGCACAAACGTAAATATCAGACACCAATCACCTTACACAGGGAACAGTTAAAAGTTGAACAATTTAAATGCAAGATTCACAGGACACATCCTTCTACAGCCAACCAAATATTCATTGCATAAAAATAGGAAGTGAAAGCAGGTCTTCACAAAAATAGAAAGATAAAGAACGTTATCTTCTACCTACATCTAGATTGATGGGAAAGCAGTTCTAGCACGAAAGGGAAATTGCCATTTCTTGTTAAAGAGAGGACTTTTAATCAACCTTTATGTAAGCAAACCAATGATTTGGAATCTCAAAATACAGTTCAAAAGGTTCTTATTACTATTAGAAAACTGATGAAACCAGATAGTCCATGTGCACACAGCAGCATGCTTGCAAGGCAGAGTGCCAAGCAGTACGAACAATTGAGCAAGTGAACGAGGCCAAAAGAGGAACAAAAGTGAGTCCTTCCGCAAAAAACCTTAAGAAAATGCTAATTAAAAAATATAAGTATTTAAGAGTGTATTCCATGGTACTTTTTAAAAGTGTTTTCCAATTGAAAATGCATCAAAATGATGATTTTTCCAAAAAAAATATTCTTTTTTGACATCAGCTCATCAAAACCATCAAAAAGCACCTAAAAGCATCAATTTAATGCTTTTTTCCGGCAACAAACAGTTTGAAAAGAACTTTGATAAGCAAATACAACCACAAAAACAAACACACCCTAAGAACACTGCTTGGCAAATCACTTATGCCACAAACACTATATATCTTCCATCACATGGCACTAAAATTTACCTCTGTTTTGCACATAGAACCACTAAAATTAAACTTGAAAATCTAATTATCAACCTGATCCAAATCATTGCTCAATTTTCTATTTCTAGTAAAGCACAGCGACTAGTCATTTTAGATTTAAAAACAACAAATTATCCACTATACCAACTCCATTCTCAAATTACACACATGGAAACACACAATAACAGTCCCATTTGAACAACCATGAACACTACGAGATGTAACACAAGAAATAAAATAGCTTCTAGTTGTAAATTGTAATAGGCACACACAGCATCAAATTCGGTGAAGAACCACAACTCCCATCTCCCCACCAAACTACCCCTCGTTATCCCACCATCTAATCCAAACAGCCCATGTTACAACTAATTAAACCAAAGATAAGAGAACATAGAGAACATAACACCGTCCTCTATTCTTAATATATTACATTAATCCAATTATCCAAGCCAAACATGTACACTTAATCAAACCACAAAACAGCAAACAAACACAATGGAAAAGAATACCCAAAGCAGGCACGAAAAATAAAAATATAGCCAGGAAGAAAACTTACATTTGCAGTCGAAACACCACCGTTTTCTGTGGTGCTGCCACTGCCGCCACCAGTTGGCTGACCATTCACTTCCTCCTTCACTCTAACCTCACTCAAATCCACACTCTTCACATTCTCAAAACTATTACCATTATTATTGGTATCAATACTATTATCCTCTTCTTTCACTTTTTCGCCAAATCTTCTTCTACTCCTCTTCTCCTTGTCAACAACAACCCTATCTTCACTCCCTCCTCTCTCTTTTCTCTTCTTTCTCTCAAAATAATCCTCCTCTTCAATCTCTCTCTCTCTCTTCTCGCGCTTTCTCTCTCTACTCCCTTCTCTCTCCTCTCTCGCATCATACGATCTCTCTCTGTCCTCACGCCTCGATGAGGAAGATGATTTGTGATCGTGAGATCTCTCTCGCCTATCTACACTCTCTTCTCGCTCGCGAGATCTTTCGCGCTTAGTATCATCGCGCCTAGATGATTTGTGATGGTCGCGATGGTGAGATTCTCTCTCTGATCGGTGGTGGTGAGAATCGGAGGAGTCTCGGTGCTTATCGTCTCGTGATCGGTGTTTGTGGTGGTCACGGTCACGGTCACGGTCGTCACGTGTGCGCTTGGAGGAGCGATCCATAGTAGTCTAGGGTTTTGTTAACTGTTATCTGGTTTTGTTGCTCTCTTTATCTCACTCTATTTTTCTCTAGTTTAAGGATAAAGAGAGGGTGAGATAATCGTGAGGGTAATGAAAGAACGGCTAGGATTATGGTATTTGTATTGTTTATTTATTTGATTTTATTTAAGGATTTATTGTTGAATTCAGGCGGTGGAGAATTGGAGAAAGGGTATTTGTACTGGAAAATGATGAGGGGATAAATTTGTAAATTTAAAAATCAAAAGTTAACATTTCCTCTTAGCAATTTATATATATTCTCATTGTTAGTTATTATGGCAGTTTTTTGAAATATTTTTAAAAATATATTAAAATAATATTTTTTTATTTTTAAAAATTTACTTTTAACATCAATCTATTAAAATAATTTAAAATTAAAAAAAATATTTTTAAAACAATCATATTTAAAATAGCAAGGGAAACTCGTTTTCTGCCTTATTTACAAAAGTAATCATTTTGTTTTTTAAGATTATGTTTGGCAGTATGGTAGTGGTTGCTTTTTAAATAATTTTTTATATCGAAATACATACCAATAATCTTTTTTTATTTTTAAAAAAATTATTTTTGACATTAACACATTAAAATGATCCAAAACATATAAACCATATTAAATTTTAGCAAAAAAAATTGAGTTTTTTTAAATATAGTTTGCACCGCGTTCGCAAATGATTTCTAAGATTTTAAGCATATTATCTTTTTGAGTATTTTTTTTAAAATATATTTTATTTATAAATATATTAAAATAATAATTTTTTTATTTTTTAAATTTTATTTTTGATATTAATATATCAAAATTAAAATTAATTTTAAAAAAAACAAGCAAAATAAATCCTGAAACTCTTCTCTGCAGTGTTAGCTTGACCCATACAAGCTCAGTGGACCGACTATCAATCTACCTGCTAATTGTGCATAACTAAAGCAGGTTATTCCAGAAATTTAAGTGACAGAAGATGTTTCCCTTCGTGCAAGCAGAGAAAATTACTGTTCATAAGCAGCAAATAAACTCCCATCGCAGTCCATGGCCAAGCATGCAACCTTTCTCCCTTCCAAGTTGTCATTCATGCATGCTACATCGTCCTTCTTTTTAATTCAAGTTTTTTTTTTTTTTTTTGTCATGGCTAGTTTAGCTCTGTGATTCACTATTCAGCACCTGAGCATCTCTTTTTCTTTCTTGCTATCAAGCTTGAAAGTATAAGAGGATAATCAACTACCAAGCACAGCAGAAAGCAAAACAGAGATGACAATGATATATATTGCGTGAGAAGTGGAAACTGGAAGCAAGAGATCAAGCACTAAATTGGTGTAGAAAACAAGATTATTACAAATCATGAGAGAAAGCCCTCGGTCAATGAAGAACATTCAACATCCAAGAAAGAGAGAGTAATGAAATCAAAGACACAGGTGGAATAATGGAATGCGCTATGCATTTACTCCCTTGACAACATACAAAATCAAGCTACTTGATTTTCAAAAATGTACCAGTCTACTTGCAACAGGTTTTAATCCACACTTCCTGTACGGTATATTCTTCTAAGCCTGACTTTCTGCAAGAAATGGATCCTTTTTTCTACAGGTTCGAGTCCATGGCTTCCCTGCAGTCTACCTCATTTCCTCTCTAACCATTTGGGCAAAGACTTTACTCATTGAAACACCATCAAGGTCATCTCCGCCTCCCAGGCTGAATTCTCTAGCGGATACTCTGGTCTCAAAGTTATTTCCACGATTAAATTGTGTCGGAATCTGACAATTGTTGCTTGATCTCTCTTCATTACCCTGGAGTTGGAGAGAACACTCCAGATTCCACAAGACATCTCCCATTGAAGGTCTATCAACACCACACTCTGCCAAGCACTTCTCAGCTATCTCAACAAACTTCTTCAATGAATCTGGCTTAATTTGACCTTCAAGACGAGGGTCTACAATTTCCTCCAATTTTCCTCCCCTTATAGACTTCAATGCCCAGTCAACTAAGTTAACCCTTTCTCTTGAAACTGATGGATCGATAACGGGTCTCCCACAAACAACTTCAAACATGACGACTCCAAATGAGTAAACATCTGATTTCTCCGTCAGTTGCTGCCTTATCAAGTACTCTGGATCGAGATATCCGAAGCTTCCCTTGACTGCTGTGCTAACATGCGACTGATCTATTTCAGGACCAGTCTTAGAAAGCCCAAAATCAGCAACCTTGGCCATGAAATTCTCATCTAGTAGTATGTTTGCAGACTTGACATCGCGGTGAATGATAGCCCTTGTAGAGCCAGTATGGAGATAGTGAAGTCCTTTAGCTGCTCCAGTGCATATCTCAAGCCTCTGTCTCCAGCTCAGGCTGGGATGATTTGAGCCATACAGATGGTCCTTCAGAGTCCCATTTTCCATGAACTCATATATTATGATCATCTCATCCCTTTCATCACAGTATCCAATCAAAGAGACCAGATGCCGGTGCCGGAACTGAGATAACATTTCAATCTCAGTCCGGAATTCTGCAATGCCTTGTGATTGTGAAGTTCCCCTCTTCACTGCCACCATTGTCTCATCTCTCAGAACTCCTCTGTAAACCTTTCCAAAGCCACCAACCCCAAGAACCAAACTCTCAGTGAAGTTATCTGTAGCTTCTTGGATAACCATGAAAGGGAAGCGGTACCCGAATTTTGAGGTGGAAAAGATGTTAGCACCGTTGAAGTATCGATTGTTACCTCCTCCACTCGTGGGAAAATGGCCTTCTGATTTCAAGGGGTCAGCGTGGTCTAATTTCCTTCTTCGACACAGCAGAAACAGAACAAAAGCCAAAACAACAACGAGAAACAATCCAACGGTCAAGCCTACAACAATAATGACTTTCACCTCCGAACTTCTTGAGGATATAGAGTCTAAGACATCGAGGCTATCCTCGGAATTGCTTATTTTCATGATCTCCAGCCCATTAAGAATGGCATTTGGGTAAGGGATACCTACATTAGAAGGGCCAACACTTACATTTAACAGTCGAGTGTCACTTGCTCTGGTGATGACGTCCATAAAATACGGAGCACCCAAGGAGAATGTGAGTTTGAGAAGATCAAGATTTTGATAAACTAGCCAAGAACCAATATACACATTGAAGTACAGCTTAGGATGAGGAATGCTTAATATATCACAAAAGTGGAAACGAACCAGATACTCAAAACCAGGATCAACATCAAAAAGCCATGTCACATTGGCATTGATATTAGGATCAGAGTCTGAGTTCAATCTAGTAGCAGTTCCATAGACCAAAGAGGGAGCAATATTCTCAGTCGGCCCTCCTCCAGTGAAATTGACCGCTGTGACATTAGACACGAACGTTACTAGATTATTATGTATCAGATATTCATTATCAGAAACCCAAAGTCGCCACAAGGTATCATTTTGGGGAAACACGGTTTGGTTGCCCATATTAACCCTCTCGACTGTCTCTAATGCTTGCTTCCACAGATTTTTGTAGTTACCTTGGATACTACTAATGGTCCTAGCACCCGCAGGAATCAGCTCGTCAGGGAGTGAAAAAACTTCTAATGCATTAATAAAGGCAAATGAATTGACAGAGGGAGTAAAGGTGAGAACGAGATTGCCAGACGTTACATTGACAGAGTATTCCTTCACAATGGGAGGAGACTCTAACCGATATTCTTTAATAAGTGTGAAGTTTTGAGCAGAGACGGAGAACTTTGCCATGCTCAAATTGTAGTTTCTATACACAAAGGGAAAGAAATGGAGGCGGATCCAGTGTCGCCCGGGTTTCTTGATTGGAAAGGTGTAATGAGAGCTCTCATTGAATATTTTTGCAGTTTGATAAAGAGCAGAATCATATGTTGAAGAGGTGGAATCTGAACTCGTATTGGCAGAAATACTGTGTGGGGTTGAAAGGACATCGGAATAGGATTGATCAGCTACAAATACACGATCCCCTACTGAACTATTTGTAGAGGATCCACAATCTATCAAATAGTTATCTTCGGGAACATATTCTAATGAAACACATACTAGACACAGAATTGAACCAATCAAGATGAGCAATTCACAACTGTAGATATTCACCATGATTAAGAACCACGGAGAAAGATAAGAACTTGGAGAAAAAATCAGATTAACAAACTCAATAGAACTTTTGAAGCTGGATTGGTAACAAAAGAACAGTCAAAGCTGAGATGAAAATAACAAAAATGGCAGAACTGAGACTATTATAGAAACAGGAATGGGAAAGAAAAGAAAAGGTTCCAATATCACAACCAAAGCTGACACTTTAATGCTGATCGTGAAAGAATTGAAAACAGAAGTGACAAACCTGGGACGATTACAGGAACAAAAGTGTGACAGGGATGTTGTTTGATACCTGGATAATTACCTCCTCAAAATATTAACAAGGCCCGGATGATAAAAAAGAAAAACAAAATCAAGAATGGAACAGAGTGGACAAATTGGTCACCTTCGAGATTTAACAAACACCAAACCAGATACTTGAAAAGCTACAAAAATCCCCAGTCATATAATTGGCTTCCTCAACTTGTAAACAGAGGTGACATGTTATGCAGCAACACGTTGCAGTTCAGCATCATTTAACTAATTTGAACGCAGCCCAAAAAGAAACGTTTGTTTTTTCATTTAGCAAACGTTCGTTTTGACAAATTCATAGAACTAAAAGGAAAGAAGGAAAAAAGAACTAAAAGAAAAGTTGATAGAGTGGGTGAGAGAGTTAGAGTGGTTGGAAGAAGTAGACAAGATGTATAAAAGGAGAAATGAGGAAGACAGCTAATGTTAGTGGATGGATTGGTTGCGCTTCTCCGAGTGAATGGATAAAAGGTAATTGTACTTTTAGGTTCTGATAGTGTACATGTATCACAACATATTTCTTGAGTGACAGAGACAGTGTGGCGGATTTGCACGTTAGATTAGACTGTGATTCCAGCTCTGGGCTCATAATCACTGAAACATTAGTATGGTACAAGAATATCATTATCCGATGTTAGCAACGCTGGTTTCGGGTTCTTGCCCTGTCTCTGTGGAATAACATTTTTCGGTAATTAGACAGCAATGAAGATTTTAATAGTATCTGGATTCGAATTTGATGAAGAGTTGAAAACAATTCAATTAAAAAGACTAATCCGAATATGAATAAAAGAACTTGGGAGAAAGAAGTTTAGTTTTAGTGTATGAAACGGCTAGAAAAAAACCCTGGGATCTTTGAGAGGAGAATAATGTTTTTTGTGAAACCCCATTTTCTATCATGGTCCTTTTCTTTGTCCAGAGCTTCAATCAATTTCAAAACAATTTTCTTCCCTGTATGTTGTACCTAAGATGATCGGCTTTTAAGGTTTGAGTTGCCACAGTTGTATTTTGCAGTTCAAGCATGTCAAAAGAATAAGAAATGGTATGTTAATATTTCTCGTGGGTTGACATGTGTATTGGTTAGTCGTAGGTGAAGGCTGAGCACGAGAAGTCCCTGGTTTTGTTACTTCGGGTCTTTTATCATTCTCGCGCGATTTAATAAAAAAAATTAAAAACTAACACGGGTTAAAAAAAATATTAGAAAAGTAGTATAATCTTAATATAACTGCTTCTAAAAATAACATTTGAAAACAGCTGTTGTTTGTAACCGCAGTTACTTGAAAAATCATTTGCCATACAAATTAATTAACAATTATAAAAGTTAATCTCAAATTTTATAAATATCAATGGCTCAATAAATAAGATTCAATTTGAAATGAAAAAAAGATAAGATGATTTGGTATGAGAGAAGAAATAAAAAAAAAATGATTGAGAGTATATGAGAGCTTTGTTTTTATATGTTTAATATTGTTAAAAAGTTTTTGAGATTATAACAACACATTAAGAGATCATCAAACGAGTTCATAATTAACCATTAACAAAACTTATAACCAATTAAGATCTTGTCTGGTGATTTTTTAAGATGTTGTTATAATCATCCCATCAAAATCTTTATAATAGTACTGGGTGTGTTGATAACGAAATCTCGATATGTTACTAGTGACTCATTATTTATTTATTTATTTATTTTCCTCAATTTTTTTTTTACCTTATTATCTTATCTTATCGCTCTTTCTTTGACATTAGATTTTAAATCTCATTAGATATTCATGAAATTTCAAGTTAACTCTTGTTTGGGTTAAATAATTTACAAAAGACATGCATCTTAAACACATGACTAAACAACAACTGCTAGTAATAGCGGATTAAACACACAAAAAAATTTAAACACACTAATTAGCAAGTATGAAAGTTAATTCTAAATTTTATAAAGATCAAGAGCTCAACAAATGAGATTTAATACGAGATGAAGAGGAGATACGGTGATGTTACATGAAAGAGAAAATAATAAGAAAGAATAAGTTATTTAGAGCATATCAAAATTATGTTTTTACATATTTGATATAACAAAATAATTATAACAATATATTAAAATATCATCAATTAAATTCATAATTAACTATCAATAAATCTCAAAATCAGTTACGATTTTTATTTGGTGGTCTTCTAAGATGTTGTTATAATCATCTCATCAAAAAAAATTTAATAATACTAGGTATGTTAAAAATAAAATCTTGATGTATCATCGGTGATCCATTATTTTTTTTTTCTTCTTTCATTTCTCTTTGTTACTATATCATATCACCTTATCTTATCTCTTTTTCTAAATTTCAAATTAACTCTTGTTCAAGTTAATTATTTTTTAAAATACATCTTAAAACATGACTACATAACCACTACTGGTAACAACGAGTGCCCACAAAAATAATATTTAAACACAACTAAAGACAGTTGTCTTTAAAATAATATTTTTTTCCAAATATTTTTTCAATCTACACCACTCTATTTTTCAAATAAAAATAAAAACTATGTCCTTCAATTAATTAATTGATTAATTAATGAAAGAGCGAGGAAGAGGTAGAAGCTTCGTGAAAATGGCTGGCGGAGAGAATATAATCAGTCAAGGGTTTTTTTTATATATAAAATCAAATGAGACTTTACATAATGCTCTTGTCCCCTTCTTTGTCGTTACAAGACGTGTAAACGCGTTCTCTACAGCAGCCAGCACAATGCGCAGATGGCGGAAATCAGAAGCAAACAGGGCGCATGGGATGAAGTATCCACCACTGGATTATCCACCGTTGGTTTGGAAATCATATCAAGATCTGCTTTTACTTTAATAAAGTCAAGTGAGCTGGATGTTGAGTATGAAGCATTTTATTTTTCAGGTCTTGTCATAAAAATACTTGTGCTCTGGAAGCGAGCCATCTTTTTTCAAACAAGAGAATTCGCAATTAGTCGCTTCCAACGTTTATATTTCATATGATTTGAACTTATTGCTTGCTTATTCATACAATACACTTCGGAGTTGATAGCCTTCTTGGTCATACAACACATGCTATTAATCCAGCCTGCACTTTGGAATTTGTTTTGGATTCGAGAGAAATTGTGTTCTCGAGATATCAATTCTCAACTCGGAGTTAAATCTTAATATATATATATTTTTCTGGTGGAGAAGTCCAGTGGACTTTAAACTATCTGTTAGTTTTTTTTTTAAAAAAAATTATATATTAATTAAGATTATAATTTAAAAAATACACCTCTCATGTCGATCTAGTGTATTTAAAAAGAAAATATTTCGAGGAAAATGATAAAATCTTCTCGGCTACCGAAGCAATCCTCTCGTATTAAATCAAAATGTAGGCAAGAGAAACAGAGAGCATATATAGATATACACACACAATATTTTATATCTTACAAAAGCAATGTCAAGCGCGCCACGTATCAATTTCACAGCAGAATCGAGGGTGTGTTTACCGGTAGAAAATTCATTTTCTTCATCTTTAATTCATTTTTTTAGTTTTTTTAATGAGAAAATAAAAAAAGGTGTTCATTTTATTGAGAATGAATATGTTTTTTCTTTTAAAAAATAAATACATCAAGATTACAGCTAATTGCCATAGAAAATCAAAATCACAGCTTATAATAACTGCTTTAATGTCTTATTTAAATTTAAAAATACCATTTTTAAAAGTTATATTATCCACTAAAAAAAGAGAGAGTTTTTATATTGAATTCATAATAAAAATCAAATCTTTAACACGAACTAAATATAATTCTAATATTTTAGATTGCTAAAAAGTGTTCATGTATATAAAAAATATGGTTTACAAACTCGTATAAATCCATACATAAATATTATACTTGACTGGGAAATTCTTGTTTTCATTTTTATGATTCTATTTTTTTTATAAAAAAAAACTGCAATATTACTCTATTTTTTAAAAAACAATTTCCATGTTCTGTACTGAAAGTGAAACGAATGAATCTAAAATAAAGTGCCCTGCAAATTTTCAAAATCAGATCACATCAATCGCGTCTCTCATGCTATAAAGGAGACAGGCACAGGACACTAATCAGAAGGAAGTGTGATAAAGACAAATGTTTCTGTTCATTAGCGCTATTATCCTTTCCTTGAACTGGCGCAAGATCATTCTTACCGAACACTTCAACGGCGGTGATCATCGGTGGCAAGGTACACGACTCAAAGGCAGCAAGTGTGATATTTATCGCGGGGGCCGAAACAATCAATGTGACCACCTTGCATTTGTTCATCTCTGCTTTCACTGTCTGCATCATCTGACTGTCAATGTTAATATCAATGATCCTCGTGTCATTTAACAAGGGCCTGTTGCCAATTCCGTAAAGTAAAATGCAAAATGAGCAGATTGTGGGGTCGCCGTTGGAAGATCAACGGTCAAGGTAATTGGATCAGAAGTATTCGATACAATGGACTCTCGCAACACTGGAACAGGAGGGTCTTTTCCTACACCGATAATGTTAGAATCTGGCAAGGCAGGTGATTATTTTTGGTTTGATTTGGTTTTTATAAAAAAATAATTAAATTGAAATTATTTTAAAAAATTAAAATTGGTTCAAACTAATCTGTTTTGGTTTAGTTTGATTTTTTAAAATAAAACCTGGTTCAAACTAGTTTGACTCAGTTTTTTTTGTTTGGCTTAGTTTTTCTGATTTAGCTCGGTTTTTTTCTGGTTTGGGTTCGGTTTGTTTTTTGATTTCAGGCTTGTAAAATTAAAATCAAACCAAACTGTCGATTTTTTAAAAATTTTAATTCGGTCTTTTTTACAATTTGATTTTTTCAATTATTTTTTATTTTTTTAATTTAATGGTTTTTTAATTTTTTGTTCACCGCTGGACAAGATACTGACTTGAATACAGTTTGACGGAATGACTCCACGTGTCCATATTCTGTTGTAGAATTTCATCTGTGATAAGGCCCGCGTACCTGCGTTCCACACAAACAATACTTTTTTAAATAATGTCTTTAAATTTTATTTGATAGCTTAATTTTTAAATTGAAATAATTTTTTTTAATTAGGTATCACAATATTATTAACTAAATTATCATAGGTTTAAATTTGTGAATTTATATAAATTTTAAGTCTATAAAACTTTTATCTTGATAAAACTTAAAACCTTGCATGATAATTTAAAATTTTGAATAAAATGATTTTTTTATATTTTAAATTGGGTTGTTTTACTTTTAATAATAAGCTATAAAATAACTTCTTGATGTTTTAATATTTTATTTTTAAAAAATTTTATCTAACATGTATAGAATATTTAATATAGATATTTAATCATTTACAATAAAAGAATAAGATCTAAAAAGTATAATGATGTATTTTTTTTTATTATATTATATATTTATATATAACTTAATTTATAAAATATAACTGTATATATGTAATATAAATATTTTAAATGTAATATTATAGATATATAATATTGTGAAATATTTTTTAAGTAAAAATAATATTTTTTTCACTTATAAACGCTCAAAATAATTTTTGTTGGAATAAAAAGATTTGAGAGAGAAATTTACAATAGCCACACAAAAATGTTTTTTTAAAAATAGTTCCGATGAAACTAATTAAGAGAGAGAAAGAGGAGAGATTGTTTTCTTGAAAGTAAAAGAAAAAGGTGTTCTTTAAGGGAAAAAAAAGAAAAAAAATTTCAAGCATTATTTTTTATTTGACCAAAATTTAAATTTTTTTGACTTATTTTTCATATGTTTATCAAATATAAAAAAGTGAGGATAATGGTTTCTAATAAAAAAATTTCCTCTAAATAAATAAGGCTGAAATTTGAGAGTATTTTCATTTAACTTTTACTCTACAATAACATAAAAAAATATATTTTATTATTAAATACATTGAAGATTTCAAACGGAATGATTAAAAGTAAAACAACCTAATTTAAAATATAAAAGATTTAATAATAAAATAATAAAATTATTAAATATTTTATATTTTAAATTAGGTTGTTTTACTTTTAATCATCTCCGTTTGAAATCTTCAATGTATTTAATAATGAAATTTGAGAGTATTTTCCTTTAACTTTTACTATGCAATAACATAAAAAAATATTTTTTATTAAATTTTTTATATTTTAAATTAGGTTGTTTTACTTTTAATCATCTCCGTTTGAAATCTTTAATGTATTTAATAATAGAATTTGAGAGTATTTTCCTTGAACTTTTACTCTAAAATAACATAAAAAAATATTTTTTTATTAAATCTTTTATATTTTAAATTAGACTGTTTTATTTTTAATCATCTTCATTTGAAATCTTCAATGTATTTAATAATGAAATCTGAGAGTATTTTTCTTAAACTTTTTCTCTACAATAAGATAAATTATTATTATTATTATTATTATTATTAAAGTGTCGTCTGAATTCCAATATATTTGACATCAATAGACAGAATATAAAAGGAATGCAAGTAACTAGTAGGTAATTCAATAATAAAAATTTAAGATTAAAAAATTTATTTTTCTTAAAGTTTCAGGTTTCAATCATGTGGTTGCTAATATAATGACCACTAGAGGTTTATATGGTCGTTAATTTCAGGACCTGTGGGATTAGTCAAGGTATGTGCAAGCTAACCCAAACATTCATATTAATAAAAAAAAATGAAAAAGATTGTTAATTTAATAATAATAATAAAAGAGAATGGTAGATGCTCTTGTGTGTATAAAGTCCGATTTACAGTAGTATTGTGAATAGAAAATATACACCATTGTAAATGATTTGTTACGTGGAAAAGCTAATACACATGTTTGTACGCAGTAATAAACTATTGAAGTTTTAATCAGAGTTTTATAATTTTGTCAAGCTAGTTATAGACTTCTTTGATTTTTTTATTATATTTTTTTATTTTCAATGCCAGAATAGGCTGATAATAACAAGAAAACTACCTTATCGAGGCCTTAGCTCTGCTTTAATTATCTATCCCTTTGTATCAAAAATAAAAAGCAAGAAAACTACATACCTGACCTCGCCGCCACCCGAGTTGGCTCTCCAGACTCCAGAAGAGAGAATGAGATATTAGGCTCCAAGTGTGGGTACAGAACATCTGGCAGTGGCATAAACTCCAAGGCAGAGATAAAAGGGACCTCCCCATCTCTTGTCTGCACCAAGCACACTGTAAGAACCGCTGATTTCTGTAAACTGTACACAATCTCGTGATAAATGGGCCCACTTCTCGAAGCTGTATTAACCGTAGACCATTTTCCGCCGTTTAGATGAAGATCAAATGTTGGAGGATTTGAGAGTCCATCATAGTTGCCATAGAAGAACCCGGCTCGGATCACGTATCGTAGAGTTTTGTGCAGAAACATGGTCGGGGGAAATGTATAACAATTTTGGTCCGTCTGATCAGGGAAGACTCGGAGAGTGTTCATCTCAGTGGCTGCTGATCCAGGACACGTTTGTTGATGCCTGATCGAGTGAAGTCTTCATCCGTGTCCCACGTGGTCATGTTGGGATCAACTCGGGTGACTCCACTGCCACAGTCGATCCACCATCCAACATGGTCCAGGGAATCTGATAATCCATTAACTGAAGTTTCATGGCATTTACAGCAAATCTGTTCGTTCATAGACTTTATTTTAATTTAAAGCACAAAATAATATAAGATGGTTGATGTAAACGACGTCTGAGTCAATCAAATACTAATTATGTAAAAAAAATAAAATAGATTGAAGGTTTTTTCTTAAGAAATTATAGCATTGGAAGTTACCCTGAGAAGCAGCATTCTGCAATTGAAGGACCGTGAAAACCAAAAGAATCCACAAAATTTTACCCATGAACATAGAAGAGGGCGATTATACAAAGATGCAGAGTTTATGTTCTTTGCCAATATGGTGGGAGTTGACAGGGAGACGTGGTGTTAAATAACTTCTAGCTAAACCTTGTAATCTACAAACAATTCTTGATTTTTCGGATCTACAACTAATTAAGACCTTTGGATATTGTCATTCGTCAATAATATTTTATCAACGAGTATACATCCTAGGAGATGAGTAGGCAAGCTTTTGTCCGACCAAACAGCTACTTAGCAGACAGATATAACAAAGAAAAATCACACCACCTCGGAAAAGATAGAAGGAAGTTACAGAAGCTGCGAAACGTTACAGTACTTTATTGTTACAATGGAAAAGCTTGAGCCTGAAATCTCATAAAAAACGAGCATGAATGCCGGTTGAGCTTCAAGCTCATCGGCAATCAACCTTTATTTATGATAGTAACAACAAGGTTTTCCTAAAAACAGCTATGCCTCAGTTCCCATTTTCATTACTTTCTTTCAGCAATTCTGATAATGTTGTAGCCAAACTTTGTTTTGCTGCAGGAGACACACCGTGCTTGCCAATCATTGACTCTAGCACAGCCTCTGAAAGTAGCTTATTCTCTATCACTGCATTCTCGATTTCTGGTACAGACCCATCTTTTGAGAAGCTAATCTGTAATTAGAGAGGGTGAATAATACGAAATATCAGTTACGAGCGCCGAGTTTCATTAAAGAGCTTTCCAGCAAACACGTGCGAGTATCCACTACACTATGATAAAAATTCTCAACAAAAATTAACATGATACACTTACAGCTAATGATCCATGGGGTGATAGTGTGAAAAGAATAGAGGAGCCAGGGGGGAAGGTTTCTTCCTTGAAGACCTCTCGAAATTTCTCAATGGCTTTGGCTTCTGCATCGGTGTAAATTCCCAAAGATTTCCAAATGTTAGCACAATTCTCCGCAACCTTCTCCGAATATTGGAGGCCCGTTAATGGCAATATCATCGTCACCCGCATGAATTTCTCAAAGGGACCTTGAATATGGTATAAGGAAATATACTTAGATTTTTAGATAAAATGCATAATCAGCAATGCTATGAATTGACTAGAAACTCAGACCAAGAAAGATCCAATACTCGTGCTCTTGCATAATTGCAAAATCTCTAAACATTTTCCATATTTAGAGATTTCAATGAAACTCCTCGTTTTCACAGTAATTTAAATTTGAATTTAAATTACTAACAGATATAGTAGTGTAATTTTTATTTACTTTTTCACCATGTTAATGCACGAAGTAAAAATCCAATCATGGTAGTAACCCAAACATGAAATTATTTGATGCAAAGCTTTGATGATTGAACTTAAATTCCGTATTTAATCCACACACCTCGATAACTATTTGCAGGCAAGACAAATGAATTATTAGCTAGACGTAATTGCCAATTAAAACCTAATAGATGGACCTAGCCGGTCGAGCAAAGGCGTGGAAAAGGAGATTCCTAACGTTTTTATTACTTTAAATTAGGCCAACGTCAGGGATATTTAATTTTTTTTACAAAAGTATTTTTTTTATTAAATGATATGTCATTTGTTAGATGAAAATGTTTTAAATTCACGAATCATGAATTTTATTACATTTAATGATATAATAATAAAAATAGAATACATTAAACCATCAATCATGTGATATCGTTTTATTTAACAAAACAATTTTAATAAAAAAATAAAAATAATTATCATTTCTTTTTTTAGTTTTGTAATAAACAGGCTGCAACCCTCAGTTTAAAGTATTTTTTAAATTTTTTTAAATTATTTATATATCATATATTAAATCGATATAAAAATATAAAAAAAAAATTAAATTTTGAGGTCCCAAACATGCCCCCGGGAACCCCCAGACTAAATATCTCTGTCTCAGTAACTATACTCATTACGGACGCAATAATTGTTGCAAATGCGTTAGTCAAACGCAATGTCAAGGTATTGGTTGGCAGTGCATTGTGGTTCACTTATTTTTTAAACTTTTTGAGTTTTTAATTAATTTATTTTATATTTTTAATAGTTTTAATGTCTGATGTAAAAGAAATTAAAAATTTTAAAAATAATATTTTAATATATTTTTTTAAAAAAATACTTTAAGAACGTCCTGAGGACACTCCGAAAGACGCCTGACTGATCAAAATTGCCGTGTTGTAACAAAGTAACCGAAGATTTAGCCGAAATCCCGTCTAAGACAGAACATAAGTACTTACCTCTAACAATATCTCTAAAGAACTCGACGGAATCCGCCAACTCCTTGGCAATCTTGCCCTTCCATTTAGCAGCAAGTGACTCCAAGGACTTATCCTCCAAGTACACTCCTATAGCCGTGAACTTTATGAACTTGCCTTCAATCTCTAATCCTCTAACCCCTGCTCACGTTAGCACAAAGCAATAGAAATAAAGAAACCAAGTTGGTAATAATAAATTAAAAAAAAACCTCTGTACTGATTACATGATATTGATTAGCATAAGCAACGGGTGTGTGGATTAATCAAGCACCTGCACCACCGAGGAAGAGAGTGTTGTTTGAAGCCGGAGGTTTCACCGCCGGCGGGAACGTGACATTCTCGATTTGAATTTCGGAGAGAGGTACTGCAGGAGTCATTGTTTTTGTTTTGCGTCAGCTGTGTCTGACAGCTTTCAAACGAGTAGTTTTATAGGGAGTTGGTGGGTGGGGTAAGTTCGTGAATTTGAAGATGTATAGGGGTTATTTAGAGTCACAGTTGATTTTAATAATTAGTAGCTGGTGGCCGTTGAAGGGGACAGGTGGTCTCGCCGTTGTGGTAGATGCACGTGGAGGCACGCGGTGCCAGCCAATCCAGTCAGGTCCGGCCTTTGAAAACTGGAGATGGAAGAGTAGATGTACAAAAATGCGCGAAAAGAGCTTTATAGTCAATGCCTAGATTGGTGAGCATTAATGGGAGGATGGTTGGTACAGAGCCCAGACAATGGGGAGCCTTTCCGACTTGAATTAAGAGTATTTCTCCTGGGCTTCCCATATAGGCTCTGGTGGCATTGGATTAGCTTCCTATAGGTCCAGCTTTCTCGTACAGTTTGGGGAGAAAGACCGACAAAGATTTTTATTCTGGATTTATTACATGGATTTATCACAGCTATATGAGAGTGTAGTGTGGGGTTAACTGTTTTTTAAAATGTATTTTTTATTTAAAAATATATTAAAATAATATTTTTTAATTTAAAAAAATTAATTTTGATCTTAATACATCAAAATAATTTAAAAATATTATTTTAAAGTAAAAATATAAAAAAAATAATTTTTTTTAAATTTAAAATGTAAAAACAAACCACTTATATCTATTCAAATAAGCTTTACAAAAACCATTGATACAGTATCTATGTAAAAAAAAGATTAGGGTTTTATTTATTGATACAGTATCTATGTAAAAAAAAGATTAGGGTTTTATTTATCAAATTCAATTTAAGATAATAATATGGAGAACAAACTTACCTATAATTTAAATAAATAATGAAAAAAAAACAATATATGTAGCTATATGAGACACAAATTTAGTGAAATTCTGTGTGGAATGTGGTAGTTCAAATTTTAATTCGATATGTGGTTACCGAAACTAGTTATTTGTGCATAAGTTGTTGTGTGAAGGTTGCATACTATTATCTGTTTGTTTTTTTTTTTTTAGCTATGCAGTGGGAGGAGGGAGAAGGGTAGGCTAATTCGACTCTTTAACACTGTAACTGCCCTCACTTGCACATGGATAGTTTTATTGATAAAAACAAAGAGGAGGAGGAGCAGAAAACATCCAGTGTTTGTTTCAGGAGTGATCATTTTTTATTCGGTTTGGTTTTATATAAAAAAAACCAAACTGAATTTTTTTTTAAAACCGAAACCAGTTCAAATCGACCAGTTTCGGTTCGGCTTTGTTTGGACAAAAACCGGTTCAAACCGATTTGACTCGGTTTTTTCATTTTAGCTCGGTTTTTTGGTTTGACTCAGTTTTTTCTGGTTTTTTAGTTTGGTTTGGTTTGTTTTTTTAATTTCAAACTTATAAAATCGAACCAAACCGGTTTTTTTTTCAAAATTTTAATCGGTTTTTTTTCACGGTTTGATTTTTTTATTATTTTTTTTGGTTTTCTTAATTTTTTCAGTTTTTTTGTTCACCCTTAGTTTGTAAACCCCGGGGAAAAATACAGGTTGCTTAGATTGCAAACTAACTACATGAGAAATAAAAGTGAAGAAATTCATGCATATGGTTAAATAAAAACAGGAATTTAGAAATTTTTGGATATAAGTTTATGGACGAAATATTTAGAGACAATATAAATCAACCCGAAAATGTTGAGGGAGGGAGTAAATTAAAGAAAATAAGATAAACTAAAAAGAAGTGGGGGCAAAACGAATACATTTAAAGAAAATGGGGTCTAAATGCAAATAAGAATAATTATAGAGCATAAATACTACTCTTCTTACCAAAAATAGATCTGCAACTATCGTGAAGAAAGAAGAGAGGGAGTTTTGGTATCTATTTCTACAAATCAAGAAAGAAACACCAAAATTTCAAGAACCCATCCAAGATTAAGGGTTTATAGATGGAATAAACACTTGTGGGCAAGTGATTAACAAGGAAATTGAACAAGAAGAGAAGATGGAGGGCTGACTATCATTAGATAAGAAAGGAGGAAGTTGAAAATCTTCAATTGGTTGAAGATCAAAACCTTAATTCGTACCGGGTAAGGTGTTCTAAACATGATCTTATAAGTCATTTTAAATTCGATAAGGAATTGATGCCTTGATGTGAATTATAGATTAGGGTTTTTAGACTTAAATTTAGGGGAAAAGTATTTGTTGTAAAAATTAAGTTAATTCATGTGTGGAATGTGATTTGGGGACGTGAAACCATGATAATTTACCCAGAAAATATAGTTTGGGAAATTTATGTGTGAAGGGAAGGGGGGTGACGAATCTGGACAGACTCGTCTCCTGACTTTCAGTAAGATTTCGGATAGGAGGATGAGGGAGAACCAGTGTCCTTCATAGAAATTATAGTTTTGGATGTTAGCTAACTAAGGAAATTGGTCTTGCTCAATTTAGAGTTGTAGAACTCCAGTTATGGGTTATCAACCGAGACTGGGTTATGACAGACCCTGTAGAGCAGTAAGTCTGATTTTTGATGAGCAATTATAACTATCTTAGGGGCAGAACTGGGTTCTCCTTCCTCAGAGGACTTGTAGCCCCATGTCATAGTTTTCCAACGAGACCAATCTTGCTTGCAACGGAGTTCTATAACTCTAGATATAGTTAAAAATCTGAAGAGAGGTCGGACAGTAACAGTTCAATGTCTAGACAGTAACAGTTCAAAAATCAGACAGTAACAGTTCAAAAATGGACTGTAACAGTTGGACAATAACAGTCCAAGCATCTGTTAATGAGCGATTTTGACTACCTTAGAAGCAGAACTGGGTTCTTCCCAAAACATAGAACTTGTAGCCTCATGTCTTACCTTTTCAACGCCATAAATTTCACTTGAATTGGAGTTCTATAACTCTAGATATAGTTAAAAATCTGAGTAGAGGTCAGACAGTAACAGTTCAAAAATGGACAGTAACAGTTGGACAGTAACAGTCCAAGCATCTGTTAATGAGCGATTTTGACTACCTTTAGAAATAGAATTGGGTTCTTTCCAAAATATAGAACTTGTAGCCTCATGTCTTACCTTTTCCACGCCACATATTTTGCTTGAATCGGAGTTCTATAACTCCAAATATAGTTAAAAATCTGAGGAGAGGTCAGACAGTAACAGTTCAAAAATGGACAGTAACAGTCCAAACGTTTGTTAATGAGCGATTTTGATTATCTTAGAGGCAGAACTGGGTTCTTCCCAAAACATAGAACTTGTAGCCTCATGTCTTACCTTTCCAACACCATAAATTTTGCTTGAATCGAGGTTCTATAACTCCAAATATAGTTAAATATCTAAGGAGAGGTCAGATGGTAACAATTCAAAAATAGACAGTAACAATTGGACAGTAACAGTCCAAGTGTTTGTTTATGAGCGATTTTAACTACCTTAAAGGCAGAACTAGGTTCTTCCCAAACATAGAACTTGTAGCCTCATGTCTTACCTTTCCAACGCTATAAATTTCGCTTGAATTGGAGTTCTATAACTCCAGATATAGTTAAAAATATGAGAAGAGGTCAGACAGTAACAGTTCAAAAATGGACAGTAACAGTTGGACAATAACAGTCCAAGTGTTTGTTAATGAGTAATTTTGACTACCGTAAAGGCAGAACTAGGTTCTTCCCAAAACATAGAACTTGTAGCCTCATGTCTTACCTTTCTAACGCCATAAATTTCGCTTGAATTGGAGTTCTATAACTCCATATATAGTTAAAAATCTGAGAAGATGTCAAACAGTAACAGTTCAAAAATGGACAGTAACAGTTGGACAGTAACAATCCAAGCATTTGTTAATGAGCAATTTTAACTACCTTAGAGGCAAACCTGAGTTCTTCCCAAAACATAGAACTTGTAGCCTCATGTCTTAGCTTTCCAACCCCATAAAATTTCACTTGAATCGGAGTTCTATAACTCCAGATATAGTTAAAAATCTGAAGAGAGGTCAGACAGTAACAGTTCAAAGATGAAGCAGTAACAGTTGGACAGTGAAAGTCCAAATATAAAGAAAGGAATGATAACTAGGATTGGACAAAGAACGACAGTAATAATGAGTGAAATGAGAAAAACATAAAGTACTAAGAAATGACTGAAAGAAAGACTTATTGGTTGTTGATATGGTTATTATAAAACATATCCTTGAGTGAGGAAAATTTATGAGATAAACCTGTGATTTGTAGGAGGGACCACAAACATGATACAACAGCAGCAGCAGGGGAGCACGAGTAGAGCTTCTATTGCAGGTAGGTGATTCACACCTATGCTTCCTAGTTAAATTCCATGATTTAATATATTTTGATGTGAAATGTGAATTACTGAATGTATGTGTATTCAAGGTGAAAAGTTGTTATGTGAATTGCCAAGTGATGAAATTATCACTGGAAAAGGAAAATATGAGAAATGTGATTTGAGGCATAAACTAGCATACATTAAGTGTATATTAGGATCCCGGGTAAGGGGATCACCATGTATTGTCTAGCATACATTGAGTGTATGTTAGGATCCCGGGTAAGGGGATCTCCACGTATTGGCTACCATACATTCAGTGTATGTTAGGATCCCGGGTAGGGGGATCACCATGGAATGGCCAGCATACATTCAGTGTATGTTAGGATTCCAGGTAAAGGGATCGCCTTATATCGACTCCTATGGGGTGGTGATGACGATACCAATGAAATTGGTATCGGGAATGTGATAAGCAAAAGTAATCACGTTGATGTCTAGAATGAAGGTTGATAGTGGTAGAGGGAACGATTATCAATAGTTGAATAAGGAAGAGATTTTAAATAAAAAAAACTAGAAGGGAGAAGTAAATGAAATATGAATGCATGTTGCCCTGTTGAAATTATTAGATATTCATATTGTTATATTTATGAAAATATTCACCTCGCAATAATATGTATTTTGTTTCAGGATCATCGCATGCATGACAGGAGTAGATCCTAACTTATGTTTCCTTTTTGAAGTCTAGGTTCTAGGGAGTATACCCTTGTATTTTATAAACATGAAAATGGTTGTATAACTTAATTTGTATAATAAATGTTTAAACTTGATTGGATGAATTTAACGTTGTAGTTTATATAACCATATTTCATGTCTATGAATTTATATTTATTTAAATTATCCATCCATAATGATATTTTTGTTATATCATGCATATCATAAATAATATGGTCGATAGGTGTGAGTATAATTGTGGAATTGAAACCCAGGTTGATTGGGTCGAGAATTAAGTTATGAGATGCGAACTGTTAGAAGTGTAAACATGTTACATGTCGGTAAATTGGGACCTTCCGGTATAGGGGGGCTCCGTCGAAATTTTCGATAGATGTTAACACGAAAACCGTGGGACTCCGTCGAAATTTTCGATAGATGTTAACACGAAAACCGTGAATATGTGTGTGTGTGTGTGTGTGTATATATAATTTAACTTCTATGTTTTTTTATTGACATGAGATTGTGGTTTTATCCTAGAAATGGGGGATGTTACATAGTCTGTCTCCCTTTACCGAAAAGCAATGCATGGGCTTGAACCGGGCTAGTGTTTCAACCATGGTCGAACAGATTCCAATCTAGCTCACACAACTTGTGATCAAGGCTGGGAACTAAAAAAACTGAAAAAAAACTTTTAAATAAATCTAAAATATTTTCTTAAAATAAATATAGTAAAAATATTTATTTGGCTGAGGTTTAGTATTTCAAGTCCAAAATATATAATGGAGTCCAAATAATAGGTTTGGGCATGAAAACCAAGCCTAAAAACAAAATTTTCTAAAATAAATCTAATAAAAAATATTTAGAGTATGTTTGGCAGTGTAGTAGCGATTGCTTTTCAAATAACTTTTCGTGCTGAAATGCATGCCAATGATTTTTTTTATTTTTTAAAAATTATTTTTGATATCAGCATATTAAAATGATTCAAAATATACAAACTATATTAAATTTTAATAAAACAATTAAATTTTTTGAAAACACGGTTTTCACCGCGTTTCCAAATGGTTTGTTATTAGACTAAGGTTTAGTATTTCAAGTCCACGGTACAATCAAGTCCAAAAAATAAGTTCGGACATAATAACCCAAGCCTAAAAACCCAAAAAGCCTGGGCTCGGTGTCCAAGCTCAACTTATAGTATTGATGTGACTTTCTTATGGTTAAATAATGAATTTTGAAGGGAAAAAAAATGCTATTTTTCCATATCTTGAAAGTTGTATGGTATAAAATACATATTTAGTGCGCAGGAGGAATTGCTTTGACTGTTGTAGCTGCATCCAGCATACATGCTTGAAATTTCTATTACATATTTTAGCTTCAATGTAAATATTTATTGGACTCGGGTTTAGTATTTAGGTGCGCGGGAAGAATTGGTTCAGTTTGTAAATTCCCATATCTTCAACCGTGGTCGAACTGGTCCCAACCCACAACGTTTGTGATCGAGGTATTGCTTGCTGATACATTCTAATAAATAAAAAAAAACAAAAAAAAAACCATCAGAATTGATACAAAAAATTCCCTTTGAATAAATCCAAAGTCTGGACTTAGAATGACGAACCCAAAGTACAATAGAGGCCCTAGAAAAATAGACTTGAGTATGGTAGCTTGATCTCAACACTCAAAAAATACGAGCTCGTGCTACTACCCAAGCTTAACTCCTCATAGGACATGGGCTCGAGCAAGAAGCCCGAGTCCATGTAGGGTACGCACCCAGCACCTTGTGGGCTCAGACTTGAGAGCGCGTCTTGAGCCTAATATTTTTGGATGTAACTAACATGCCTATATCCATTTCGTACCTTTAAATGGGTCCAAGCCCAACTTTTGCCAAGGATTTTTCTAGGATTCCACATGGATTCCTTGATTTTTTATACCGATTTAATACATATTATTTTAAGTAACATATAACTAAAAATATCACAAAGAGCTACAAATATATCATATATCATTTCAATCAAAAGTTCACAATATCTTTATTTTTTACTAAATGTATATTTTCAGAGGATCTTTTTTTATAATATCTTTGCATTATTTCTCTTTAAAAAATTATTGATTATATTGTTGATGAGTCCCAACATCTATCAAATGAGACTTTTAATAGGTATCAACGGCCGATCACTTAGCCTACCGGACATAACTTACTATTAGTTACCAACTTTCTGAGTTTCTCATATCAAGTCATCATATAAATTAACTACCAAAAATAAATCAGATTACTTAAATTAAGAGACCAAACAATCATCTAACACATTAATTTTATTCCCAAGTGCCTTTGAATTTTAGTTCTCATCACTTGCAAATCCTAGTTTTCAAAGCTCTACATGAATGTATTCTTAATATAACTTTTTTGTTTAATGAGGATGATATTAGTACCGGAGCTTTAAATCTTTTTGAAAGTGCTATTTAGCTGAAGAACCCTTTTGATTAAAAAAACATCGAGACTTTTGTGAATACAACAAAGTTTATTCAACATCAGCTCAAAAACCAATTTTTTTCCTTTCCTTTTCTTTTTGCCTGTTTATATTTTCTCGACTACCAAAATATCATGGATTCTAATCAATCCAAACCTCAAGGCTCGGACCTTATCCAATCCTTTCTCGGTTTCTGGACCATTTAGCCAAGCCCGGGTCCAATTCTTTTAATCACATCACATGTACCCCCACTCGGCTTTATGAAAGTCCCTGGTCTGGTTTTCGAGGATTTCAAATTCGAATGCAGCTCTGTTCAACTCCCGCGTGACGTGTTTGACATTACAATGTAAATTATTTTAAATTGAAAATATAATAAAATTATTATATATATATATTTAAAAATTGATTTTAACAGATTAAAATTATTAAAAATATCTAAAAAATATTAATTTGAAAAGCACAACTTATTATAACACAAAATTGTTATTTACAATTCGTATTAAAATAACAAGCATGAAAACTAAGTTTTTAAATTTTTTTATGTTAAAAAATATTTAATTTAATTATTTCAAACCAAAAACTAAACCGTAGAAATTTATGTTTATTTTCAAATATTGAAAATCACCGATAAAAATAAATAGCTCCTCAAAAAATTTACGAGAATGGCCAAACAAAAGTACATATCTAGCCAGGCTAATATATAGGATAACAACAAACCGTGTTGACTGCGTCTAGAAGTTCATCATACATATTTATGTTTTTTTTAAAGGTTAAATATAAAGGTTAGTTTTAACCGAGTCATTTATACATTAATTGATGCATTTGCGAAAAGAAAGGTAAGAGAAATTCTTACCTTGTTTTTTAAGACTCCAATCTCGCATGATAATGTGACAGCATAATCGTTACTTGATGAAATCAAATCTCGAAATAAACTATCTAGTAAAGAATTTAGTTATAACAGTTTTAGATTAAAAAATTTAATTTTTTTATATTTTCAGATTCAAGCTTTTTGGTTATTAAAATGATGGTCACTGAAAGCTTACATCGTCGTTAATTTCAGGATCAATGAAATTAGTCGAGGTACATATAAACTGACCCAAACATCCACATTAATAATAATAAAAAATCTCAAAACACTATTTCTTTTTTACCATGAAGTTAGAAATTAAGCATGGGTAAATCTTGAAAGCGTCGAGAAAGATTTTTTTCATAAATATTTATAGTCTGAACATGAGTAATATACTTAAAATCATAATTATTTAATATAAAATAGAGTTGTTTTCGAAATTGTTAATTTGTTTTTGTTGATATATAAGTTGCTTTGAAGATATTAAGAAAAAAAAAGAAGTTTATCCAAAAATCTTACACGAATGATGTCTAATTATCAATTAATCAATACAAGCAAGCATGCAAATAGACCGGTAGGTCGATGTGGGTCCCCATTTAAGAAACCACTCAGCACGACGTCACTTCATCATGACTTCCAGACGCTTGACACACGGCCAAATCTCGTCTCATCTTCCTCAACCCCAAAAACCCACAACAGTACACCGTCAGCAAAATCAGTTTCAACCATCTTCACTCCTCCTCTGACAACGCTATCCTCTTAATCTTCTTTTTAACCCCTCCTTTGTTTGTTCCTCGGAAGCATTTTTTGTTTTTTTTCCCCCTTCAAAAATTAAAAGAAAGAAAGAGAAAATGTCGTGGTTGAGATCTGCTGTGAGCAAGGCAGTGGAAGCAGGGAACAAAAACAACCTGACTCGAGCCGTCAAAAACTACGCCGACTCCGTTGTTCACCAAGCTGGTCAAGCCGTCTCTGAAGGAGCCAAAATCTTGCAAGATCGTATAGTAATCCCTCTTAACTTTGACTTTTAGTTGCGATTAGGGTTTTTGATCTGATTGGATACATTTGATTTTATTTAAAATTTCATTTAGTTTCTATATCATTTAATTATTTTATTCGTTCCGTTTTTCGTTTTTGCCTCCAGGGGAATAGGAATTATAAAAGTGCTAAGCAAACTGCTAAGAGATTAGAGGAGGTTGCAATCTCCTGTCGCGGCCTGGAGAGGGTTTTGTTGCTCAGAAGATGGTTGGTTGTGCTTAAACAATTCAATAAGCCATCAGGAGGTTTGTCTGAAGATAAACAGACATCCGTCGAGCAAAATGTTGGCCCTGATGAATCAAAGGGCATTCCAAGGAATCGCACACTGCCGGTGGTGAGCTGTTAAATATTTGCGTGGATTGAAACAACTGAACTACTAAAAGTTCCGGCTTCTCGATCTTGTTTGTCTAATTTTTTATTTGATGGACAGGTTCTGTATTATGATTCTGATGTCGGGGGTGAACCGTTGACTTTCTGGGATGTTTTTCTCCAAAGTCAAGCTCTAGAAGGAATAACAACGTCCATGGTACAGTAAAGTTATTTCAGTCCAGCTGAATAGACATGCTTAGACAGGTAGTCAGTACTGGAAATCAGTGGAGGAAGATAAACATAGAGATACCAGTATCCTCCTTTCATAACTTACTCCTACGGAGTAGTAAATGCTGATGGTTATGCTTTGCAAAAGTAGTTCTTAGTGAATGCTCTCAGGACTGTACTTTTTTTTTTTTTTTTTACAAAAGGCACAGGTGTAAGCAAGTATTGGCAATAATGTCATGATTATAATTAAGATTTTTTCACAAATTAGAACACAGTTGAGGGCATATTAGTAAACGAGTTTTAAATATGCCAAGTTGGATAGACTTTCATGTTTTCTTTCTTGTACTTTCTGATTGTGGAGTTTAACTTCAGATTATCATTTTCTTCTCATTCAGATTCTTGAAGCACCAAATGAGGAAGAAATTTCTTTGCTGCTGGAGGTGTTTAAGTGAGTATGCTAGACTGCTCAACGCATAAATGTAGGTCTGAAATGCCAGCACACATATATTTTAGGGGCTCTCTGGGACCAATCTAAAATTCTTCTTGTTAAAGGCAATGCAAGCTAAATATAGTGCTCTTGGCTTCACGGAATTTTTATTACTTCAGCTTTAATTTGGCAAGGGAATACACCCATTTTGTTTTGGGGTTCTTCTGCATTGTTTTGGATATTTAGTAAATGGTAGAGTATAGTGCTCGCTATCAATACTTGGGACAAGCATGAATTCTGCCTGAATCCCTTTTAATAATCCGGTTACTTGCAGGCTCTGTCTAACTGGAGGACAAGAAGTTCATAATGCAGTTGTGAGCAGTATACAGGATCTGGCTTCTGCTTTTGCAAGCTACCAAGATGAAGTGTTGGTAAAGACATGAAGAATACAGATTGAATTCTAATTTAGGCAAATTGCTGTGCAAAACAACCATGTCTGGGCATGCAAAATCATGTTTAAACTTATAGTATTGAAATGACTTTCTTATTGTTAAATAATGATTTTTGAAAAAGAAAAAGGCTATTTTTCCGTATCTTGGAAGTTGTCTGGTATAAAATACATAATTAGGTGCGCAGGAGGAATTGCTTTGACTGTTGTAGCTGCATCCAGCATACATGCTTGAAATTTCCATTCCATATTTTAGCTTCAATATGAAAATTTCTTGGTTGGCAATTTTTTTCCCTTTCTGGTTCCAGGTGAAGCGGGAAGAATTGCTTCAGTTTGCTCAAAATGCCATTACAGGGTTGAAAATTAATGTCCATCTTGCAAGGTTATCATCAAGAAGTTCTTATTTCTTTTTCTATTTAGTTTCTTCATGCTTTATTTTCTTGTCCTTGTTTTCTGCATTTTGGTTTGGACTGCCAACTACAGCTTTTCTGCAACTTCTACCGATGTTCCATGTGTATATTTGTGGAGGATGATGGAATTTGCATTTAGAACAAAACTTCTTCAACTGAGTTTGAACCTCTTTAAACTTAGTTGACAATTTTCCATCTAGATGTGTAAACTGGCTCTTTTGACATGGATACAAAGTTTCAATTCGCTACCTTCAGAACCACAAATACTGTATAATGCTGGTCAACACCCCCCCCCCTTTTTAATTTTGCATGCTTATTGAATAATTTAGTTAGTAGACGTGTCAACCTCTCCTTTCCCTGCATTCTGATCCACAGTCCACAAGTTTGACAATGAGACCTCTATGTTGGCAGTCCCAAGTTTTAATGACTAGGAACCTGATTATTAGTTTGTAAACTTGTACCAGAACCTGTTCTTCAGTAAGGGCTTATCATGCTGTCACCTGTGTAATACATTATGCAAACTTTTCACTATATTGATACATAAGGTACTATACCTGATATGGATATTCATATGAAATGAAGCTATGATGTTGACTGATTGTTCATTAGTTCTACTTTGCCCTTTTTGATCTTTCATGTCAACAGAATAGATGCTGAAGCTACGGTTCTGAGGAACAAACTTGATGGAATTATGCATTCCCAGAAGCCATCAAGTGAAGATCAGGAAAAGGTGTTCGATGAAAAGGCTAAAGCAACTATAGAGGTGAGCTTCAGCACGTGACAATCTCATCTTATCACTCTTCTGTGATGGGAATATGAACATTGATCTTATGCAAGGAAACCGGTTTGTGCCTATTTGATTCCTTTTTGATACATTCAATGTTAATGCCTTGTTCAGTACAAATCTACTCCAGATTTTTCTCTGAAATACAAAAAGAGACTCAAAACAGTGCAATTTGTGATGTACATTATCAATACACATACCATGTTGTTGAGGTTCTTCCGGAAAGGCGTGAATTGTGCAATAAGACATCATGGAAAAGATTGCTTGGGTTTCTATCTTTTACTCCTAAAAAATTGAACAACACAATCTCTATAATTAATTGTATGAGTGTCTACCATAAAACATAAGTTACCTAGAAATCCTTGAACTAAAAAATCACTGCCTTTATGATTTCCTTTTTGCTGCTCACTGTCTTTAAAATCTTGTTGGACATTTGGTGGTATTTGTATAGGGTTCTGGAAGCATTAAATGGTTTCGAAACCAATTGTTGCATAGAAAGCTGTAAACTAAAGATCTGACTCCTGTTTATGTAGGCACTGAAAGAAGCTCTTGCACAAATTCGAATTTGTTCCAGATTGGAAGGGCTTCTGTTGAAAAAGAAAACTTTGAACTTGGGAGACTCTCCTGACATTCATGCTCAAAAGGTATGCCACACTCATGCTGTTGGGTTTTGTCCTAGATGCTTTTTCTGAAATCCTAGCTTCATGATTGTTTTTTCCAGCTTTTATAATCTATTAGATAGCTCATGTTTTCCCTCCAAGTTTCTCTGTCATGTTGTCTTTATGCTATCATATGCAACATAGAGACTAGTGTCCATTTTAGCATGGATATCCACTGCTGGAGCTGGTGTGCTTCAGTTTTCTAAACAACAGACAGGTAGAATATTTTATAAGTGAGTGCCTGAGGGAGGGAGATAATTTCCTATATGGGATGTGAAAGACATATTCGCAGGCTTAAATTTTTATGCACAAGAAACTTTGGGAAGCAAAAAGAGCAATAATAATACTAACAGTATATGCAATGATAAGGGGTAGCATCACATAGGTTTCATGGTTGCCTATCAAAAGAGAGTAAAAGAAGAAAAGAGAAATGGCGGTAATTCAAGCATCTCAATTACAAAACTAAGGATGCTGATGACAATAGCAAAATGTTGATTTGGAGTAGCCTTTGATAAAACAATAGGCCACTTGCTGTTAATAATGAGCATATCAACACTTCTCATTCCTGTAATCATTTACTTTTGGACCGACTAAAATGACACCTATCTACTTGTCACACATCATACACTGGATTAACATAATTCTACCCAGGACTTGCATTCCAGGCCTTGTATCTATAATTTGTGAATTTGTTAGTTTTAATTTTGATACAAATATATTTCTCCCTTTCTATTTTCTTAACTTCTATTGTGTCATTAGTGATGACAGGTGTTTTTTTCTTTCGTCTTTTTTGGGTGCCAACTACCAACTCTTTATCTCTGTTTATCATATCAGTCTGAAAAGTTCTCTTAAAAGCTGTGCCAGCTGTCACCAACAATTGTTTGCTTATATGAGCAGGTTGACAAGTTGAAGGTCTTATCAGAATCTCTTGCTAGCTCTACATCAAAAGGTGAAAAGCGCATCATAGATCACAGGTATAAAGTCAATCTGAAGTATTATTTATGCAGACAAAATGGCTGGGCCCTTGTACTCTTAAAATTTCTAGACTCCTTGCATTCCATCTCACTGCATACTAAATTTCTTCACAAATTCTGTTGAGATGGCTGAACTTCACTCTTCTCCTCAAGCTGCTGAGAAGTCATTATTCGTGCTCAAATTATGATTATATCTTTGGAAAACGTACTAAAACTGTTACCTTGATTCACTTAAAATATGTTGTCTTTTCTGTGCTTGGGAAGTTCTCTGGTAAAAAGTAAAGATGATTTTTGAACTGTAAAACCTTAGACACCAAGAAACAAGACATACACTAGGGATCCTCTTGGTAGTCACTTCATAGACTTACAGTATTTGAATGTAGATATCATTGAATCTGTCATTACTTTTAGAATTTATAATCCTTACCCCATCCCCACAATTCACAGATTGCAAAAAGAAGAGGCGCTGAAAGTTCGTGTTGTCAAAGCTGATGAAGCAAATGAAAAGGAGAAGGTAATGTGGCTTCAATACCAATGCCTTTGTTGTGCACAGTTATTTTTAGATCTCAAAATAAAGGGAAAGCAGTGTTATCCTTTCCATTCTTGTTGTAAATTAAAAAATGGACAAAGAGGTCAAAACATAAGCAAGATAAAGAAAAAAGAAGAAAAATCCAACAGAAAAAGAAGTATTTCAATCAGGTGCTCGCTTTAACACCTGACGCCCACTCACGAGGTGCTCGCCTAGGCAGCACTTCATTGAAATTCATCGCCTGAGGCTAATAAAGGCGCTATGGCCTCGCCTCGCCTGGAGTGCCTCCTGACAACACTGATCATACCATGAGTTATCTTTAAAAGCTACTTTAATTTTTTGTTGTTTGATATAATACTATAAACATTTGTATGCTCATATAACTAGCTGTAGAAAACCTTCTTTTGATAGTGGTATCTTATGCTGTGATGGTCTGCATGGTCATGTGGATTTTTATTCACTCTGTATTTGGAAATTTTCCTTTTAGGATTGCCTGTTTCTTAATTGACTGCTCAGTTAATTGGCTTATCAAGAGTTCTTCTTTAGTTCATATTGTTTTTAGCATTGCATGGTTACATATCAGTTAATAGCTCTCATCTAAAGCAAATACCATGCAAAACTTACTGTCATAGTGGGTATATATTTATCCATGGTCCGTGTTTTTCTTAACCTTTGGTTATGCATTGTAGAAAATAGGATGCTACGCATGCTACAAACATGTAGCTAATGTATTTGATTTGAGGGCTATTGTGACTTCCTTGCTTTGATTTCTTTCCAGGAAATAGTAGCTGAGGTATCAGCACTTGAAAAACAAAGGGACAAACTTGAAGCTGAATTGAAAATGGTTTTACCTCTCTCTCTCTCTCTCTCTCTCTCCCCCGTTTTGCTTTGTTCAAAGGGTGCATTGTCATAATTTCGAAATTAAGTTTGGATTTTCAAGCTGGAAGTACGAGGGTATATTGACAACTGACCATCAATATCTTTTTAGTTCATGCCTTTTCTAGTTCCCTGTTCATTTACCCTTTACTGATCACAAACATTTAAAGACTGGTCCACACCATATAGGTCAATGCCTCCTTAGCTGTTGCAAATGCACGCCTTCATGATGCCAGGGAAGAGAGGGATCAGTTTGATGAAGCTAACAATCAGATAGTTGAGCATTTGAAAACAAAGGTTTGGATTTTCTCCTCTGGTTTCTTTCTACCTAATTAGGTGCAAATATAATTGTTTAATTTAAGGTCTTTGGTACTCATTATTCAGCCACGTGATGCATCTTTTTCCATGAGTTATATAGGAAGATGAGGTGTCAAAAACAATTGCTGCATGCAAGGTAGAAGCAGCTGTTCTCAGCACTTGGCTCAATTTTCTGGAAGATACTTGGCTTCTCCAGCAATCTCACACTGAAGCTAAGGAGAAGCAGCTCAAGTATGTATATCATTATGGCTTGCATATGTCATCTTTCCATGGCTAGTAGTTTTCTGTGTGTTGGTTTTGTACTTTCCACTATTGAAAAGTGCATTCCCTATCTTCTCACATATCACTTACATCATTGCTACTCGTTGCTTATTTCCCTTTCAAGTGATGAGCTGGAGAGACACGAGGACTATTTTGTGAAGTTGGCTGTTCATCTTCTCTCTGAGTACAAGGTAAATTGATATTCTTTTTGAAGAATGTTTATCCACAAACTGAACTTGTGGCTGTGACTCGCTCTTTTCTCTCACGCCCGCTCTCACATGTGCTTGTGTGACTACCATTCTTCCGTGTTCTGATGTAACTTGTATGTTCTATGCAGAAAGAGTTGGAGCCTTCTATCAGCCGCATAGAGAAATTTGTGGAAAACCTAAAGAATTTAAGTGGAGGGTAATGTAATTTGCTGCACCAATAGGTTGCTTATTGTTTCTTCCTTTATCCCATTTGCTTATTTTTTTTTTTTATAATACAGGTTGGAGATGGCATCCAGTACAGATAATGAAGATTCTAAAGAATTAAACCCGAGGAAAAATCTTGAGGAGGAATATTTGGATTATGAAGCAAAGGTATATTTCCGTGCTGTTGACATGACTGATTTATTCATAGTATTTTACTTTAACGTGTATAAAATGCTATCTTGCTGTTAAGATCCCCTTTTGTTAGACGATTCCTTAAACATGGGGTTATTTTAACAGTACCATTTATTAATCTACCAGCTTTTGGATGAAGTGTTGTGATTGAGGTGGGTTGCATAAATAATTATTGCTGGCTTATGTGTATAGTTTACAAGTATACTCTATTGGTCATCCACATTTACTGTTTATAATGTGCTATCAATGTAAACTCTTGTAAAAATCTCTCTTTCAGAAAACGTCAAGCAGAAACTCTAATGCAGTATATACTGCCTTGAGGAATATTTTGGTTCCATAACTTCTTGTCTTGCTAGTTTCAAGTTTCTTTATTATTTTCCAAAGTTTTTCCTCTTTCTATTTTTTTCTCCTTAATTTTTTGGAATTGAATTTCTCCCTTTTCTTTTTTGTGCCGAACAATTTGTTTAACTTAAAAAATCATGCCTCGTTGTGTTCCCTGCATGTACATAGCTGGCAAAAGCATCACAGACATAGATTGATATGTTAGTTTGGCTGTCTTGTCCAGATTATAACCACCTTCAGTGTAGTGGACAACATGAGAGAGCAGTTTTATGCTCAAAAAGGGGAAAGTTCTAGGTGGGATTCTGGTCCTTTCCTTGAATTCTTCATCAGTTATTTACATGTTACTATTTGATGAAAAACATATTATTCGCCTGAAAATGTCATACCTGGCCTGCTCTATCCAGGAAGGATGATACTACGGTGAAAGAGCTATTTGATGATATTGAAAAGTTGAGAGTGGAATTCGAGTCCATTGAGAGACCAAATCTAGAATTGGAGATTCCGACCCCGAAGGCTGATTCTACATCTGAGAAGCCATTGGGAAGCCCATCCCACATCTCAACACAGAATGCGACTACTCTTAAATCCAATATAGATGAGCATCCCAAAGCACCTGCAGTAGAGGCAGATGAGGTGCTCGACCCTGCAGCAGAACTTGCAAAGTTAGAGTCAGAGTTTGGGAAAGATGCTCGGGACTACTCAACTGAGGAGATCGGTGACTGGGAGTTTGATGAGCTTGAAAGGGAATTGAGATCCGGTGATACAGCAACAAATAGCTAGCTCTCTGAAAATGGCGATCCTTGTATTGAAATTTAAATCATGCAAGCCTGTGAATGCATGCATCTATATCCCCAAAAGCTGAATTTTAGATCATAAGCTTTTCGGTGTAACTTGTTTCTTCCATTGGATAAAGTTTCGATTTGTTCATTCTTCTGTAAATTGTCCACGTTGTAAAATGCAACTGATGAAACAAATTAATGGAAGTATTTGTTTGCATGTTAAAGTTTGAATCTCTTGCGGACCAACAATATTCACCTGTCCTGGAGGTGCACGCTCATGCGAAGTGGTGAAGGGCTCCACCATGTCGTGCACTAGTTACGTTGTCCTTTTGCCAAACCCGTCCTAATTGTGATTGCTATCTGGGTGTTCTGAAGTTGAGAGGATCATTCGATCTTAAAGGTGACCCTTCATACTTGCAAAGGGATGTTGGGACAAACCAGAGAATGTGGGGGCTTTGCTATCTTTCTCGATGCGAATTTATGGAAAATTGAAGGGATTGTTGCATGTATTGTCAAAAGGTTTCCATATATGTAGTCGGAATTTGTTTTATCTTTGGAGAGCACCATCATTGCGCAAGGCCTCCTATGCTCTCAACACACGATTACAGAAGCTAGTGGATCGCTAGCCCCTCCCTCCACCTAAGATCTCTTAAAAAGGCAGTCACTAAAACGACTACCAAAAGGGTTTGCTAGCAACTGTTTAGTAGCTGTTGCAATTTCTACTTTGGTTTGTGCCGGTGGGATTCCCAGCAAATGGAACCCATTTAATCGAAAACAGAGTGGTTCTACATTTCAATTGTCGAACCAATGAAATAAACTTGGCATCCTGATTTTCTGGGTGGTGGGTCACTTAGATGGATACATCTATGGCTATCCTTTGCCTGTACTTTTCGGTGTCCCTGCAGAATCCAAGTTCATTATTCAAGAGAAAATGACCATGAACAGAGATGTGATATCTACCGTAGAGGGGGAGGGAGGGGAGTTCTGATGCCATTCGTACAAAGTGCAGCCATCAGTATTCCTTGGCCATGTTAAAATCAGCATTATTTGGCTTGGTGTCAACAGATATGTTCCCACTTAACATTTCATATTTCTCCCTGTGAGTACAAGCTGAGTTCCTAACTTATCAGCGCTGCCAGTTATTTTGTTGCAGAAAATCGATTTGAGTCGAAATGTAGGAGGGTTTATCCATTATTCTTCAAATGACTCGTGTATGTATTATTCCAATTCAACCTTGTAGGCCAGCATTCTGGTTGGATTTGCATAGGCCAACAGCTTCCTCATGACAATACACGTGATGATACCTTGAACATTGCTAAAAAGACTGGAAACAACCTCTAAGATATCTAGTAGTTAGATGTGTTTTTTTGTGCTTGTTTCAAAACATGACAGCAATATATATATAACAAGCTTTTTTTTTTCGAGTTCTTGAAAGTAAGTGATGATGCCCCTTCGATCTTCCAAGTAGTTTTTTTTTTTTTTTTGTTCTCTTATATTATGTATATACTTTGAACGTAATTTATAAAAAGGTAATTATTTTCAAGAGCTAAATCACAAGAGAAAACTTGTCAACTCGAGATTTACATATGAGTTGGAAAATGCAAATAATAAAATTGAAATCAAGAATATTATCTCCTCCTAATTAATTCATTCCCACATGATGAAAATAAATAAAAAAATAAATATCTTGATTGTGCGGAGTGTGCTGAAAGGAAAAGCCAAAACAAAAGTCTCGAGCTTTGCAGGCAATCCATCCATAATCCCCCTCTCTCCACCATCAACTGTCGGATCATTTGTTGTTTTCTTGGTGAGATCACCAAATCATTTCTCTTGAAATCTTCTACTCCCGTGTCATTAATTCAAATGTAACCAAAGAAACTAGGGAGTAATTCTCAAAAAAAGAAAGAAAAGAAAAGAGAACTAGGGATTATTGACTGATGGCTATAAGAATTATGAAAAGAAAAGAAAAGATGCACACATATCAATCCATTATACAAGAAGATTTTCCAGCAAGAAACAAAGGGAAAGACAAACCCAGGAATCCAGTAAAAGTAGTAAAACCAGGTAAAGTATAAAGTGATTCCTTAGCTCTAACTATTATATATTACTCAAGAAAGGATTTTTTTACAAGTTTGTTTGGATGGTTATGGGGCACAGGAAAGGAAGAGAAACCGATGAATTATTAATTAATTATACGATGCGAGTGCATAATAAGACATGGGCTGCTTTTGAATTCGAATTTGGTTGAAAGGAGCTTGGTGAGTGTAGCAGAAGATCGATAGCAGCAGAACTCTCTGATATTATAATCTTCATCAGCATGCCCTCAAGTAAGAGTAATTAATTCTCTAACAAAGTAGAAAAAGCCATATATCGGGATGTGGGGATTCTATCCCTCGACTCCCCACACATGGGCATGCCTACTATTTTATTCACTTCCATCTGCTTTCCACCATTTGTTTTTGCTCCTGTGATTATACTAATCTGATTCTCTAATTGAATCAGCAACCTTATTAATCATTATTATCAAAAGAAAAGGAAAGGAAGAAGATTAAAGCGTGTGTTTCTGCTAGCTTCCACAGCAATTACTGCTGTGGTACTGTGAAATGAATTTTTACATATAAAATAAATAATATATCTCAATAATTAAAAAAACACATTATTTTATATTTTATAAAATTTAAAACATAATTGCAGGTGGGGCTCAGGTAAAAGTTATTTAATTAATAAAATATTTTTTTAATGTGATTGAAAAAATAAATAAAGAAGAAGCTATCAAAGTATCAAACTATTTGTCTCTGAGCAATCCAACTGATCACCTGTTAATTCAAAAATCATTTCTAACCAGTCTGACAGATTTATAAATTCATTAGTCAATACCCCTTTGAGCTGTAAGATTATTTCAGCGTGCCTAGGATCACTAAATTAGCTCTGCTCCAGAAAATCGGTACTATTATTATTATTATTATTATTATGTTTTAAAAATATCTCTAAAAATTTTAAATTTTTTAAATTTTTTATTTATTTTAAATTAATATTTTTATATTTTTAGATATTTTAATGTACTGATATCAAAAATAATTTTTAAAAAAATAAAAAAATATTATTTTGATACTTTTCTAAATGAAAGCAATTATAATCACTCTCTCAAACACATTCTAGTATGTTTATTTATGCAGTTGTGATGTTTTTTTAAAAAATAAATTTATTTTTATCTTAAATTATTTTTATAATATTTTATAATTTTGATATATTAATATTAAAATTTTAAAAAATATATTATTTTAATATATTTTTAAATAAAAAATATTTTAAAAAATAAATTACTGTCATATAAATAATGTTCAAGATGTCCACCGTGCCCTGCAAGGAACCTGAGTCATCACCAGAGCAGTAATTAATGCTTTAGGGCACAATGCTAAGCCTAAACTTCAATTTTTTATTTTTTTTTATATAAAAAAAAATCTGGTAAAATAGCCTTGAAATGTTAATCAATATCCTTTGCATTTCATAATTAAATTGGGATTTCAGCAAATTAAGGATAGATTGTTAAAAAGGTAGAGAAGTGAGAGTTGCCATTTATAAACTCCTCGGTGGGAGTTGCAACCTTTCAGATTGTCTCGTGAATTATAGAAGTTCTCGTTAAATTTATATTTCTCAAGAATTTTGTCAAGCAATATACCATGATTTGACTAATTCTTTAGGTAACGAGCTCCATTATTCTCTTCCTAAAATCAACTTTATTAAAGGAAAATGAAGAGAAGACAAGACCTCCTACTTAAGATACTATAATGAAGAGCAAAGTGAATTAATGAGCCTCGGAATATATAAATTCAAGGAAAAAGAAAAGAAATAGAGAAATGGTTCGGTGCTGGACCATTAGAGGACCTTCCATTATATTTTGGATTTTATATTTGGAAGCATACGAAATTCGGGCGATTGTCTACAGTGCAGAACTTTTCATGATTCTTAAGCATCATCATCTCGCTCTTTTAAATGGTGCACTTCCCTTCACTCCCCCCCTCACCAAACTCAGCTCCCACAAGTCACTCCACACATACAACCCTGCGGATTACCTTGAAAAACTCTTCCAAGTTGCTAGAAATGGCCATGAACGACCTCATAACATCATATGACTATGATGATGATGATGACTACATTGATCTGGAAGTAAGCTCATTCTCCAACTTCCTTTGCCACTCCATAAGCTCCCCTCCATTCCCGATAGAGTTCGAGTTCCAAATGTCCACAGTTCCACTAGAAAAAGACACCACAACTTCCCCAGCTGATGAGCTCTTCTACAAAGGCAAGCTCCTTCCCCTTCACCTTCCTCCACGTTTACAAATGGTTGAAAAAATCCTTGAAAAATCCAACTCTGAATATGATCATAGAAAAGATACATTTGAAGAATGCTTTAGCACCCCACTAATGACAACTGCCACGACACCGACTTCAACCAGTACTCCATTTGAATCCTGCAATATTTCACCTTCCGAGTCTTTTTGTGTCAGTAGAGAATTAAATCCAGAGGAGTATTTCTTTGAGTATTCAAGTGAAATCGGTGGTTTCATGGATGAAAATCCAAAGAAGTCTTGGACCAAGAAGCTTAAGCTGATCAAACAGTCCTCGCTTGGTTCAAAACTGAAGGCATCCCGGGCTTACTTCAGGTCTTTGTTTGGTAAGTCTAGTTGCTCAGATGATTCATGTACAGTGGCTACAAAAGTTGCAGATGAAGTGACAGTTTCAAAAGCCAAAGAATCTTTGAACAAATATGAGAGGCCATCAAAGAAGACGCCTTTTGGACAAATCCAGAAGGATAAATACCAAACGTCAACTACTGCAATGCAGAACATACAAAAAATCACTGAGGACGGCAGCGGTCGCCTCCACAGGAGATCATTCTCCATGGCCATCAAAAGGTATCCAAAAAACAAGTCTCTATCATCTTCGTCATCATCTGACTCGTCATCATCGTCTTCAAGCTCAACTAGTTCAAACGGGGCTCACCGGTTGCCTTTTCTAAAGAGAAGCAGCAGTGCAAAATCTGAGATTGAGAACCCAATCCAAGGAGCAATTGCACATTGCAAACAGTCCCAGCAGCTGCACCATTCGAGGAAGACTGTAAATGAAGCCAATTTATTCGCATTATCAGCTTCCAGGATTTCCATATGTGACGAACAAGAAAGACCAGTTCTTTGCAGAGGCTGATCTTTACCTATAAAGAAAAAGAAAGAGAGCGTAAATTATAACTTTGTTTCCAATGCTTTCCTTTCTCTGGTTTTGTTATATCGATCATATGTCTAGTCTGTGTTTTAACTGCTAGAACAGATCATCCTGCGGTAGCTTATGAAAATGTCTAATAAATGCTTTCTTCCTTGAAGCCAAGGTTTAATGATCGCCGATAAATATTGTAACGAGTGCTAAAGAATATGATACTTATATATCAAAAGAATGCCAAAGCTTTTTACTCACCAGAGATATTCAGGAAGCACTCCAGGAACTTGCAATCTTACATGTTCAAATTTGCAGTACTTTTGTTTCAATTCATATGCTTTAACAGCTTCAATTAGCCAACTAAACTCAACCTTGGGAAATTAAGACATCAGTAACAGAAATGCAATATTCAGCTTTCAGGCAAATGCCAAAGATTAAAACAAGGCAGAAATCAAAGACATCGTTTTATCTTATAAAGCTTATTCTCCCTTCCTATAAAGTATCAAACTGTTTCAAAGAGCATTGCCAGAGGTTTCCCGTTTCCAGGGGAGTTCAAGAGAACTTGAGAATTCTGATTTCAATTATAAGGATATTTTCCAAGTTTAGGCTTTACTTGGCTCTTAGCCAACCTGAGAATGATGTGGGTCAGATTTTAACTATCTAGGCGACATATTTTATCTGTTTTAATAATTCAGTACAGAGGAAGGAGAAAGGACATCACAAAGATCTAGCAGAAACAAACAAATTGCAGTCCAACACGATGGAAAAGGTGAAAAGTCATTACACGCCAATGGTCCGTGAAATAAAATCTCTGTCCTGAAACAATTCAGGAAATTGTCGACATGGTTTTCAACATGATTCTTGAAGATTAATACATTCACCTTTGTTTCATTAAGTTTCAACATGAGAAAGAAAAGAGAATTGATCTTCTCACCATCTTAAGTTTCTCTAATAATTTGACCTTGCTTGTATAGAGGAGTCTCACTTGTCAGCAGCTCTGTAAGCATTCATTTGAAAACACCTAAAGCACAGAAAGGTGGAAGCTGATGCAGACCAGGCGAAGATAGAACATCATTGTGTCCAAGCCAATGATAGGGTGACAGATCTAAATCATGATTTGGATATAAAACCCCATCTGTCTGCCTCTTAGCAGCAACTAAGAGACACCAACCTGCATTTAATATGTAAACAAGGAAAAGCGATTCCTGATGGGAAAAAAAGGCGTGGTTTCTTCCAGCAAAATACATAAAAGTTAAACTAGTTGTAGAAAAAGATATAGTAGCCAGACTCCGTACACGCAGTTTTATATAGGGGGTGTGATCGGGATTGCATCCGTGTATCACGGATTTCGATAATGTTTGTCGTTGTAAAAATTAATTTTTAAAATATTTTTTATTTAAAATTATATTAAAATAATATTTTTATTATTTTTTAAAATTAATTTTTAATATCAACTATTCAAAAATAAAAACAAAAAAAATTGAAAAGCACGGCTCGAACAAACGGTGCCAAAGCTAGAAGTCATTAGCAATTTCTAACAATAACACTTTTATAATGGTGGCGGTCGAATTCATTAGCAATTTCTAACAAACTTTTATAATACGTAGTTTTCTAATAGTTTTGCTAAATATATACAATAATAAGACTTCTAAGTAAGTAAAATTACCATGGCCACATAACTACAAAATTTAGTAAAAAATTAATTTTATAAATTATTTATTAAGTAATGTTTAGTTATTGTGTCAAGACATAATTAAAAGCCTTGAAAAGACATAACAATGAAAATAAATTAAATATATGATTAATTCTATTTTAAAAGTATAAAAATCTACAACATTAAAATTGAATCAAAATAGATTTATTTTATATTTTTATTTTTATTATAATTATTCCTTCTAAGACATCAAATATATTATATTGCTCCCTGATAAAACGCTCTTGCGTCGAAAATGAACAGAGTTAAGTGATATGTCGGAACTATAAGATGTAAGAATACATCGGTAGAGGAATGGTCGATATAATGATCGATGACTTCGTTGTATAACGACCATTATTTAAAATAATGCCTATACATGCCCGGGGTTTTTTTTTTTTATGTCAAACCTATTAATTAAGTTGAGGAAAGAAATATTATAACCATACGAGAAAGAGGAAATCTTCAGGTGGCTCGTTTCCCTTCTTTTAATTGTTTTTTAGTGGCTGTGCTTGACCTTAAACTAATTAAGTGAACATGTCAGCCAGGATTTTGGCGCTATTAGAGCCATAGAAGGCTTTGGAAAGGCTAGTTCAGGTTTTTCTACGAGGAAAGTTAATGGTTGGCTGCCTTACATACCTGCTGGAAACCACTTAAATAAGTCACTCAGTTGGTACTAAATATTTTTCTATTGCCCCAATAAAATATGAAATAAACTAACCTCTGCCGGTTCACATGCCTGTTTGTTTGATCAGAAATTATAAATCAAAGACTTGTAGGTGGTTCAGATGTAAATGCGCTCGATCTTTCTATCGCACAATGTCATAATTGCGTGCCTCACTTTCGGAATAGCGGTCCATGATTCAGGGTTAAAGTACAAACTTTCTGGTGAAACCTGATACGGATTCTGAAAGTGTGAAATCGAGAATCAACAGTGGGAAATGTTTGCGTTGTTTTTAGTGAAAGAAGACATGATATAGCAGCCCAGTTAGAAGGACCTTTTGCAATTGTTCTTAAAGATTATATATAACCTCAGAGCAAGAGCACGCACGCTTACTAGCAGTCAGGTAAAAGATAGTAGATGAAGCTCAAGCAACTAGAAACTTTACTTCGTAGGGGTGTTTATAATGGCAACATCTTGAAATACACCAACGCAACGGAAAAGGATTGCATTTGAACCTAGTGTGATGCTAATAGTGATCATAGAATACAGGGAAATTCCCTCCTCGTAAGTTCACTGATCAAGCACTCTTCACATCTAGCAGCCTCGAAACAGGAAGCGCAAGGGCTTTCGTTTTGCTCAGTGCTGAACAGTTTCAATAATTGTCCCTCACTCTTGAACGAGAGAATGTCCACGCACGGGAAAGAAAATATGAATGGAAGATATATATGGGGAAGAGAAGAATCCACAATATATTCTTGAAGATGTTCAGAGGATCAGTAACTCATCTGGGAAGGGAGCACCATCAACTATGGATTCTTAATGGCCACCTTCAGTCAATAGAGGCTAGAAGCAATCTCCTGAGCCATAAAGCAGGAAAAAAAAGCAGATTAAAATGATCAGAAAAGGGCTGACAACAAGAATCACCACGTTGCACTCATGCAATGAAGCATATCAGCAAGCATTAAAGTGAAGATCCACTACTTGCTGAAAACAAATCAAGAAGTGTGTTTAGACTGCAATCTAACTAAGGCGTGAGTAAGATATCTGATGATCGTTGATCATTATAGAAATGATGCAGCAACACAGTACAGCAGCATTTAATTTATTACAAGTTTAACCACTTGATTTCTTGCATGATGACCATTGATCATTATAAAAAACAAAAAATAAATAAATCATATCAAAGACTGACGCAAAACTAAAATACACGCATGAATAATAATGCTCATCCTACCCTAAAATGAGTTCCCACTTTGAATGATTTCAAAGCGCAATTTCGTCAATCTGAGAAGTGCACTCGCAATCATAAATCGTAATCCACTTTGAACGCGCCGTTTTATTAATGGGCTTTGTTTTGAGAGAACAAGAATTCTCTCTAACTTTAATGGGCTCAAGCCTCAAGAGTCGATGGAGAAAATTGCCCAAAAGGCTCCCTAAATCCAAAGAGCGACTGCTCAATTGCTACTGCTAATAGGCCCAACAGATAGAAGATGGGGCCTTTTCTTAAAAAAAAAACTAAGAATTATCTTAAACTTTTGAAGAGTATGACTGATTTAAAAAAATATTAAATTTATTTTTTTAATTTTTTTTATATAATTATGATGTGCTGATATTTAAAATAAAAAAATATTTTAATATATTTTTTTATAAAAAAATCATTTTTAAAATGTACTACACACTAAGCAATGAATTTTTTTTCCTCATTCCTAATTTAATCTCATCTTTCATAAGATTTAAACCTTTAACTTCCAGTAAATAAAATAATAACAATTTTAATGTTTCCAAGTAATTATTTAAAATGAGAAATAGGACAACAATTCACCATCCCTTATAAATTTTTTGATTGTATAAATTTATATTTTCTTGGTAAATATAAAAGATTACCTCCGTTTCTGCCTCGCAGCCTAATTATTAGTTAAATTAGAGGTGAGTTGATGTCTGGTTCAATTGATTAAAATAAAAGCGACAACCTAATTATCCAATTTAAGGCTTAAATATATAATTAGGCATGAAATATTCTTTGGTGAGATTTTTGGATATGACCAATCACATTATGGATGGTTGGCTAGAGATGCATCTCTCCTGTTTCTTCAATTATTTTTACTTCTTTCCAGCCAGAGAGCATCATATCCTCCTCCTCCTATTATTTATTCTCGTTTCTTTGCATTGCACACCAGTCGTCTTCTTGACCCTTTTCACACGTGACATTCACACGTTTATATGTATAGCCGCCGGTGCGGGTTGAGAGAATTCTTGTGTGCTGTGTTTTTTAAAAGCTAAATTTAAAATATATATATATATATATATATATATATTGAAATAATTATTTTTTTATTTTTAATATTAGTGTGATAAGATCATTGAAAAATATTTAAAAATATATATTAATTTAATATATTTTTTTCGAGATAAACACGATGCAAACACAAAAGAAACAAACAGCCTTGTCACATTCACACATGTACATGTATAGCCGCCGGTCCAGGTTAAGTGCATTCTGGACAACTAGTTTGTTTGCTTCGAAAAAGAAAGAACCAAAAAAAGATACTTTTTTCCCATCCTCTTTCTTTTTGTCTATTTCCCTCTATGGATCTTTCATTGCATCAAGGAACAGCTAGAACTACTAGGCTGACAAGCAAACCTAAGCCTGATTGACATCTCGGAGCATTATCCTCCTCCACGGCAACGTTCAATCCACGATACCTTATCCGTTACATGTGATGCGCCATTAAAATAAATACATTGCATTGGACAGTAATTTAATACAAGTCTCGCCGTCTCATTTCCCAGTGAAGGGAAGCTGGCCTGAAAATACCAGATGAAATGAAACACACAGAAAGGGTCAGTTAATACAAACCATGTACTGAACTTGAAATCTTGCAAGGAGCTTAGTTTTAATTTTACATTCGAGGGCAACAGAAGTATCCCATAATCTGCAGACCAGTTGCAGTTATTGTTGTGTTCCAAGCACCATGAAAACTTAGCCTCTCAGATGGAAGATCATATAGGATAATTAGCAGTCCTCAAAGCATTGAAATTGTCCCTGTAGGAATGTCCCCCCACCCTAAAATGTTGCAAGGAAGGGTGGCTTCTTCTTTTTTTATTTATGCTGATGCTAATTGAAGTGCAGCAGCCTTGGAATTTCATTTTTGCAGTCCATGACATCTACAACTTTGGCTCGTGAAAGAAGTCATCCGCCAACATGCATCAAAGTAACTGTTGAAAGTACAGCTGCTTTTTATCAAGCATGAGGCTTCTGGTTACTTGCTCTCAACTCCCATATGTTTCTAGTGTACAGTTGCCAAAAGTTGCAGATTTACACGTCAAAGGGCAAAAATCCGATCAACTTCTGAATTAGAGAATTCTGAGTTATGATGCCACGAACTGGAACCACTTCTCCTTGCATGCTTATCCTTTTTCCTCATTGAGCGAATCCTCTTGGACTTCACCACATAATAAGTCATGGTTCCAAGAACTCCAGCCATTATAACACCGCCAACAATAGTAATTAACATTGCAGCCCATTCATGTTTACGGCCAACCACTATGTAAGAGGAGGCCATAAAAGCCACCGATGTGCACACAGAAGCCAACCACATTAATTTGTTAATCACCTCCACTACTCGCCTCTCTGCTTTTGTCTCACCCCTGACCAAAGTAATTTGAACCACCACAACAGCCAAGGACGTGAAGAGAGCGATAGCATTAAATATGAAGAAGATTTTGAAAGAAGCATGGGTCACCACCACAGCCGTTCCATTATCCTTATCACCACCAGGTACAGTGAAGATAGCTGCAAAAGCAACGGTCGCAAATAGCACTGCAACCACAGTTACAGAGTTGGTGGCATTGTTGATCCCTTCACGGTGTAACTTTCTAAGCTCTTTTGAAATATTGTGGACATTCTTGTTGGTCCTTCTGGTTTGTTCCAGCTGTGTGTGAACATCTTTCTTAATTTGAGTAACAGTTTTCCTCAACTCATCCCTTGGTTGGTTGAGTTCATTAGCTCTAAGAGCACCATAGCGAGAAAGGCACTCCTTTATATCTGATGATTCTTCAGAAAGGGTAAGCTCTTCCGCTAAATCAAGGGCAGTTTTGTGATCTCTGGTCAGAGCATTAACATTGGTGTCTGGGAGTGATAACAACTCATTCACTATCTGGAAAAGAAGAATCAAACCTGAGATGTTAGTTAAACCACTAAAAGCTGATTGATTACATTTTAGGATTCTTGGTGGGTTTTTAAACAACGAGATGGAAAATAATGAGCCTCCATATGATGCCAGAACCTCAGGAGGTGGGGTGTGTGTTATAACATAGTAAGAATAACACCTGGAAAACCCACCAGCATGATGCACATTTGTAAAAAACATGATCAAAATTAAAAATAGAAAAAGCATTTTGATACTGAGATATTGCTTCTTGTTTTGGGAGAAAGATTAAAAATTATCACCTCTACTCTCTTTTTCCTTGTTGCTACATGCAATGCTGTGTTGCCAAACTTGTCCGGAAGCATCACAATCGCAGCATCTGCATCGAGAAGCAATTTCACCACCTCACAACTCTGCCCTTTTACAGCCATCTGCAAAGCAGTCTGCCCTTTCTTGTCTGTCCTCCGTGCTAGCTGGGGATCTTTGCTAAGCAATGCTTTTACAATATCTACATGTCCCTGTCGGGCAGCTAAATGCAACGCATTTTTCCCATTAGATCTAGAAATCTCCAATAAGCTACCATCCTTTGACAGCAATTCAATGACTACTGCAGTATGCCCTCTTGTAGCAGCAGATACAAGAGGAGTTGCATTCGATGGGCCATGTGTTTGGCTCAGACTGGGGTCATGATCCAGCAGCACTTGGACAATGGCTGACATAAAAGAATTTTTGTGAGCATGTGTTCCCTAGAATTTTATAAAGCATATTGATAGTGAGAACATAACATGGTAGCCTATATGAGAATTCTTGTGAATTAAGATTTCACTATGCAACTTCTTATAGAAGCAAGATAAAAAAACATTGTCCCCAAGACCAACAATCTTCAATTTAAAAGATGAGACATGACTGACACCAGTCCTAGCAACTCTTTGGGAATAGGTGAAAGGAAGATGATTCATGAAATGGAAGTTTCCAAAAGGATTGTAGAAGCAACCAGGGAATACCAAAACGACATCCTCTACAGAAAACAGCCCTGGGAAAGCCACTATGGATACTCATCATCTTTCTAATTATATTCCTGTTTTCTGTGACTTTAGAAATAAAGGCATTACTGGTAACGCTCATGACCCACAAATTATGTTAGCAGCATCACTAATTGAGCACAGGTGATTCAATTACTAGGACTTCAGCATGTTTGCTTCGTATTTTCTCAAGGCAATCGAAGGCCGGAAAGCTACCTTATCTACTTTATTGAAGAATCATAATTCAACATGAACCTAAAGACTCATAATCATCATAAGCCACAGGTAAAAGAGCCGTTTAAAAGTGTTTTAAAACAACAACCAAAAGCCAGATTTCTTGAGATATATTAGATTGTTTTGTGGAAAGGTTAATGTAAGTGACTATAGAACTCCAATGCATGAGGGTATCAGAATCATTCAACTATAATCAAGAGATAATATACTCTCATTAAGCAACATCTCATTAAAAACGATCAAAATCTACAAATTTCTAGGAGCAACAAGAAAATGCTAAAAGCTGAAGATTATTACCGTGGTGCCCTTGGACGGCAGCAATATGCAACGAATCATACCCCGACCTATTCTTCCTCGTGAGGCCCTCCTTATTCGAATATTGCAGCAATTCCTTAACCACCTCAAGATGACCTTTATCTGCAGCAGTAAACAGCGCAGTCTCCCCCAATTCATTCACTTCATTAACCACTGATGCCCTTATCTCTGCGACCTCAGCATCAAAGTCATCCCCACTCGAAGTTCCCATCATTTTTGAGATATCATTGAGAATCCGCTGCACATCGTCCAAATTGCCGCGCTGAGCTGCCAAATGGAGCTCGGTATCATTGTGACGACCAGTGACTTGTTTTACATACTTCTTCTTCCCAGCTTGGTCAATTCGTTTGCCAGAATTCGATAAAACTAGAGCTGGGGCAGTTGATGTTGAAGATGGCGATGGTGTTGGTGATGGCTCGGCAAGAGCGTTTTGGTTTAGTTGTGGTTGCACTAATCCCTTCTCTAAATCCCTCTCCCTCCCTATAAAAAAATACCCATCAATTAAATAATCACAAAAATCATACCAAATCAAAATAATACTACAAAATTTTGATATACATCAATTAGATTTGTTCTTTTACTCAGCTTTGATTCAAGTGAAAATAGGTAGAAAGAAATGTTGTTCTCGAATAAAAATGGAGAAAAACTTTATAGGGGCAGTAGTAAAGATACATGATTTACTACATTCAAGGATCTAAGAATCTATTAGCATTTAGCAAACAATTTTTCTAATTCCATCTTACTTCGAAGCTAAGCAGATTTAGACTTGCTTGGAAAAAAAAAAATGTATATCAAAAAGCAAAAAAGTGGATTGATCAGAGAGAAATTCAAAAGTCTTTTTGGTCTCGAGGGAAAATCACATAAAATCAAAACTTTGTCATGTTTACTTCTGAATTTAGCTGCGAAACATGTCTCTCTTTTTTCCTACCATCAATAGAAGCAAACTGAGAAAAAAAAAAAGCAAGAAAGCAGATGAAGAGAACTTGATCTTGATCATTGGACAGAATCTAGAAATATAAATTGATGTGTGCAAAGATTGATACAGTACCTTCTTCCATAGGTGAAGCCATGGTTAGAACTAGCTAGTGAAGAGGGTCATGCGAATGAAAGAGAGAAGCTCGAAGGAAGCGAGAGAATCGTTGGCTGTGTGAGAGATGGTAATAACAAAAGATTAGTCAAATATAACAAGAAAAAGTGTGAAGATGGAAATTTCGTGGAAGGAAGGCAGTAAGATGAGTAATGACTAGGAAGCTAGCAATGGAGGTCCTTGTCATTCGCGTTTTGGCAATAATGCGATTCGAAAGTTGGGGCAGGCTAGAGAATTATTAAAAAATATATTAATTTAATATTTTTAAAAACAAAACGAATCCAAATACAGACATCTAAGAATTCTTTCCACGAAGGAAGATGTAAAAACGAAAACTGGATTTTTGTGATCGCTTGGTTGTCACAAGCAAACTAATTGATGGTATTTTTTTTACTGTGATAATTTTTTTAATTTTTTTTATTATTTGAAGATAAAATTTATTTTATTTTTTTATTTAGTGTTATTAATGTCTTCTAGTTTTTTATATAAAAGGTTGTGATAACATTTTGAAAAATAAATATATTAATAAATAAAATTAAATATTTTAAGAATTTTTTTATATCTATAATATTCTTGTTTTATGAGTGTTTTGACATATAATAAGTGATTACATCAATTGGTATTATAATTCAGTGATTTATAATATTTTATTTTACTTTGTAGTGCATTGTAAAATAATTATGGTTAAAATATATTGCATATCAAGATGCGCTTGGGTAGTAATGTTGTAACATTTTGGCCCAACTTGTCATATATTTTTTTTTTTGGCTTTACTGCTTTTATGATTTTATTCCTGGTGACACGAGCCCACATCTGAGCCTGATGCCCCAAGACTCATATGACAAGTTAGCAACCAGAACTCTTAATAAGACCAGCTACCAATCCCACACCTGTCAATATGAGATATGACAATTCACCCCCTTTAAGCCGCCTAACGACCCCTTTGACACAATCGAACAACCAGTGAGGTCGGCTCTAATACCGGATGTAACAACTTGACCTAACTTGCCATATATTGTCTGTTTTGGGCTTTATCCTCACGGTTTTGTTTCTGGTAACGTGAGCCCACATCTGCATCTGACGCTCCAAAACGCATGTAACAAATTAGCAATCATCACTCTTAATATGACATACCTCACATCGGCGGTGGGAGGGATTGGTAGCCATGGCTAGTAATCAAGCTTCTTGACCGAGTATGAATTTAGGATCTCAGAGGTTACGAGTTTTAGAAATTAACTCAAGTTTAAGATGTTCGTCCGGGTTTGGTTCCCTCTTTTTTCAAGCTTGTGTTTTTTTAGGTTTATCTCTCAATATTTATTTAATTAGAAATTGAGTTTTATTGTTGTTTTTATTTGCTTGTATTCAATACTTCATTATTTTTTTAAATAACCTAGGTTATCTAGGTTTTTTTATTTGTTTTTTTTATAAAAAATTACCTTTTTTAAAAAAATATATATTTTTAATTAAATTAATTGAATACACATGGGTATGAGATGTTCATTTTGTTATATTTCGAAAAAAAGTAAAAAAAACATTATTATTGGGTAGATATTGTTTTATTGGCACGAGTAATCGTTTGATTATATAAAAAATTTATTTAAATAAACAAAGTTAATAAACATAATTGGATACATGCCTTAAATATCTTGATTCATATGTATCTCTTGGTTTTTTCAGTTTAATTTTTACTTGTTATTAATGATTTTTTCTTTATATTTATTAGCGTAAATAGTTTTTAATTTATTTAATTAGATGTATGCATAAATTTTTTATTTTTTTTAAATTTTGATGTAAAAAACATGTTTAAAAAACTTGTGTGTGTGTGTGTATATAAATTATTTTTTTTTGGTTGAAAAACAAAATTATCTAAGAGAGCACGGTGAAATAGCTAGAAAGTGGGCTGGTTGGACCCTTACAACTGCTTTCCTAATACGAAAACCTTAGCTTTGGAGCCGCAGTAGTGGATCCATTACCAGTTCTAAATCCTCCACACCACAGGCTCATGACAGATACAATGTCGGCCTTTTAACTTAGCTGGGCTCACTACTGCAGCTGATGTGAACTTTGACCTTCTGTATGTTGGGCTCGAAATAACAGTTGACTGGGGCCACCTGGCTTTAGATTGCCTCCTCTCGACGCGAGACGGAGAAACACGATATGCTCTTTTACTTTTCTCAAGTTTCCGCTTACACTCATTTCTTCTCAATCTTCCTTGCTCCATGGAAGAGGATCCGGTCATGTTTATCTGCAATTTGCAATCTTCCTCCTTTCATCAAGGAATTACTCCACGAAATGCTACATTAAATCATTATTCTAAGGTTCTGGGAGGGTTCGTAGCTTGAAGTAAAAGGGTCCAAACAGAACTAGCTGCATGCCTGGCTTCTACCCAGAATCAATAGCCTTTTGCAGTTGCTAAATGGCCTTCACCACTTTTGAAAGACAAACAAGGAAACCTCTCCGGGTTTGTGATGCAAAAGTTGCTACTACTCGGTTACGTTGGGGAAGTGACGAAGGTGGAGGAAGGATAAAAGGTTTGTTACAGACGTTGAAAACCCTAAAGAACAAGAACATTATAAATATAGGAAAAATCTTAAAATATTTAATTTAATTTTTTTTGTTTTCTTTTACCAAAAAGCTATTATAATTATTTACATAGAAAAAACTAAAGAACGCTAATAATAAGAAATAAATCAAGGGAAAATATTCATTTTAAATAAAAAACTAAAAAACATTATAATAATTAAAGAATATAAAAAATTAAATTATCTAAAAAAATCTGTTTTTCTGGAAATAACCTTCATCAGGATATGCAAAAGAAGAACCCTCTTTATTGTCCGTACAGTCCAGCTCACGCCATATTCGCTGTCTGCCTGTCTCCTACTCCTTTTTCAAAAGCGAGACTCTGCACTGATCAGCATTATTAAAGCAATCAGCTATATTTATTATTTAATGTGTTTAGTTCATAACCTTAAAGATTTACAGCACAAAAAACTAACCCTTCTGTACAAGTTACTTCACGGCAGAGATATTATCAAGTTGATTGATTTTTTTCAGACTTGCAATCCCAAGCAAGGATTAGAGGTGAAAGAGTGATCGAATCCCTCTAATGACGTTTAAGTCGGATAAAATTACTAAGAAAATGATAATTTAAATGAGTTGTGGGTTGATGATCCCTTTTATATGGTAGTTTATGATATACATTTCTCAATCTTATTCTTCAGGTTTCTCTTTATATTCTTAAATATAATTTGGTATTTTCTTAGATCGAGAAGAAGATTAGAGATGGTAATGGGCTGAGTATGAAAAGGGTAACGCTTTACTGCTAATATAGCTTTTGGATATGGGTAGCCTTCCCATTAATTTTCTAAAAAGAAATTGACATGAAGGGACTTTATTCCTCAAACTTTTTGTCACAGGGACTAAAATGTGAGGATGGTAAAGAGAGCGGATATATTAAAAAGTAAATGAAATTCTATGTTTACCAGATTAAAATACATCCTCAAAACTATAAAAATCGAGTTAAAACAATTCTCAAAATTAAAAAAAAAAGAAGCCGAGAACTTATAAGTCATATGCATCAAGTGTGGATAATTTTTTCCTGACAACAAATACGTTAAATATGCAAGCTCTGGGTGAATAGTAAAGGGTATCACGTTTTGATTCTGGAAACCACGGGTTTGTTTTTGAGTTTCTGTTGGCCGAAGACAGGTTTTGATTCTTGAAACAAATTTTCTAGTTGATAGCATCGGCCAAGCACAAATCACTATTTCATTACCGAACACCTTAAACTGTAAAGTCTCACCTCAGACACGACTTTGGTCCAGCAACCGGCTCCATAATGGAGGAACTCGAAATTCAACTTAATTAATGGGGGCCTTCACAAGATGACCCCCACCTTTAAATATTGGAAGATATTGCCACTGTATCTTTTGTAAAAGGTGAAAGAAAAGTTTGCTCTATGCTTAACACATGGCTCCATGAGTGCAATCATGGCTTCTGTCCTCTCTTTTATTGAAACAGAGATGCCAGCCTCATGCTTCTTCTCTATATCAAATTAGCAAATATTCCTCCATCTTGTTTGTTTATGCAACGTACAGTAGTGTATATATATGGCAAAGCGAGTTTCCAATGGGCCTGCCTGTCTGGTTGGTTGCTTTTGAATACTGCTGCTTATGTGAAATCAATGAATGTCGCTGATTTTGCCCCATGGTGTTTTGTTTTGATACTGGTACGGGTTGCTTGAAATTTTAAGATGATGGTAAGCTTAAGTTTCGGTTCGGCATGTGCTGGCATTAACTATTGACAGGTTAACAAGACAGTAATGGCTAGTGTTTCTGAAGAAAGAAGAAATTGAATGTGATGATTGTGTTATTGACAGGCAAAGGCGCCAGCAAATATTAGAAGAAAGTGATGAAAGCAACAACTGACGAAGGAAAAGAGATGTAACTTAAAACTTTCCCAAAAGATTGTTGCCTATCAGAGATCAATTATCACTGCTCAGTATATTATGGGTATGCAAGCTGGTGTTATATATATATTGAAGACATTTTCTCAAAATGAAATTGCAGCTAGTATTTGGAAGCCATACTGTGCTGCATGCAGTGGGCGTAGACTTTCTTACTCTCTCTAGCCTAGGAGCGTAAGAACTGGATAGACGAGTGGCATCCAACATGCGTCCTTTCTTCACTCTGTCGCTCTACTTTATCCTTCCCGTCTTTCCTTCTATCCATCGCATCTGACAAATTTATTTTGCATTAAGTCAAGTTTTTGCGCGGGTAGGTGGCTCTATAATGTGAATTCAATGTGTATCAGAGGTAGTACTCTCGTAATCAATGCCTTTTCCTTTGAGCAGGTAGCAAGTATTTTCACTTTCCACGACAGAAATTAAAGGTGACTTAATGGCAAGGACAAACATCGAGAGCTTAACGATGGTCGCTACCATGCGAATTAAGATAATAGTTATATCGCACCGAGGCTTCTAGCACAGCAGCAGAGCAGAGGCAAAGTTTTCTTTTCTCTTTATCTTTTTTATTTGGATTTGAGTTTCAGCATATATATCTATTATCCCTCTAATATTTTACCTATTTATTAGACTTATAAAATGTTTAGTGAATTTGAAAATTAGTTATGGTACATATAAGTTGGTCCAAACACCTCAAATTACTAAAATAAAAAAATAATAATAATTATATCATCCTGCTCAAACTTGAATTACATGTCGACTGAATTAATCTGTCAACTGATGGGTTAATTTATTATTATTTTGTAATTAATACAACTTGTCATGCTTAACTTTAAAAAAATATTAAATTAATATTTTTTTAGTGTTTTGTAAAAATTTTAATATATTAATATTAAAATTTTAAAAATATATTTTAATATATTCTTAAACAAAAACTCTTTTAAAAATCACTCTACCTTAAACCAAAATAATAAACATACAACAGCTAGCCAAAGCCAGTATTCCAGCCCTAGAGATGCTAGTTAATATTGAAGCAAGATTTTTAGTTATCTTTCTTGTACCAAAAATATAGTAATAGGGTTAAGGATAACAATGATCATTGCCCAGAAACAAAAAAACAAAAACTCCAACTTACTTTTTGGATGGTCACAGTAAATATGGCAACGTGCACGGTCCAGATGCCATTCCTGAAAACCTTCTATAAACTGTGGTGAGTTTACAGCAGGACTGATGGTTGCCAAGTGATAACTAAGAAAACATAGAAATTCTGTTTCTCAGTATGTAATAGCTGACGATAGACATGTGCAATGCAAGCAATGGCGACAGTTCTCAAATATTGCAATGGCTACGGTAGGCCTGTAAAATAAACTGGCTTCCATTTATGATCAATTATTTATTCGTAAATATTCTTCTCTCTAATGACCAGGTGCTTCTGCATGCTGAGATGAATTGATAGCAAGGCCGATGTCTTCAGTCTTCTAAGGTTGTGAGCATGCAAGGTAAAAAACATATTTCCATCACCCTATTCTGTCACATTGCAGTAATTATAAGCCTAGCTTACACATGTGAAAAAAAAAAACAAGGTCCATGTAGAAATATGAACCACTCTGCCTCTATAAATTTCACAAACAAGCTGGTGAGATTAATAAGTTAGCAAAAAAAACAGTGTCTTAATCCCATGATTTAAGCAACATCGATATGAATCTCTATTGTTTAGGTGGATATAACCATGCTCTTATCGAGCTAGGATGTGAACATAATTAATTTTGCTTTTGTTAAAAACTTGCCCTGTCTCATCAACAAGGCCAGAATGATCCATCTAGCATGACAGGAAGTTGAAAGTTCTAACCAAAAGGGAAAGGAAAAACAAAATAAGAAAAGATGGCATAATAGAAATTCAGAGAGAGTTTGCAATAAAAAACACCAAGTCCATGCAGAAATAACTAGAAATTTGATGCCGCACCGAATGTGGGCATTGAGATACTAAGATACATTAATCTTTCACACCAACTGCTACAGTTCAGTATTAAAAGAAACAAAGGATATTCTGATACCGACTGTTGCTCAAAATCATAAAGAAAAGAAACATAGAAATCATGCCAGGATGGTTCAAAAGAAGGAAAGATCTGGGCAGGACTAGCATCTAGTGAAATCTAACAAAGCTGAGATATTCTTCATTGATCCAACTATACTTTTCGATGAATGGATTGACTGTGGTTTCTGGAGGATATTGGTCTATACTGTCTTTCCAAACGTTGACATCCTCCAGGTCCCTCATTACCTCCCACACACAGTTGTTGCACTTGAAACCTGCACCGAGACTGATCATTAGTATTTTATTACCTTTCTTAAGCCTCTGCTTGGCCTCCATGTAGGCTAAAACATACCAAAGGCCACCAGCTGATGTATTGCCAAATCGATGAAGTGCCATTCTAGTTGGCTCAAGATCATAATTACTAAGGCCTAAACTTTTCCCAACCTCATCAATAATTGCCCTTCCACCCGGGTGTATACAGAGATGGTCTACTCCAGTCTTCAGATTCAAACCTGCTCCCATTTCTTGAATACTGGTGCTTTTGGTTTTCTTTTCTCGAAGAGATACATAAACATAGCGAATTAGTTCACTTACTGGTAACAGTTTAGGTGCTAAGACACGGAGATTCAAAGCAAGAGCCTGAGCAGCAGATTTTTTAAGGCTTTTAGTAAGGAGAAAACCTTTATAGCCAAGGTCATCTACTGTTTGTGTGCAGCATCCATAGGATTCGTCTTTTGAGCCAAGATGCGTTCGTACAAGATGTTTCAATCTGAAGATGGCTTGACGTTTTAAAGCGCTGTTGTTTGTGAAGAGCATCGAGCAACCTCCTGAACGGAACAGACAGTTTGAGAGCATCATGGATTTTTCTTTGCCTTGGTACCAATTTGGACCTATCGATTCTGTACTCACAACAACAGCGAATGCATTTTTGTATGACTTGAACAAGTGCTGCACAAGATCAATGGATACAACGCTTGCACTGCATCCCATTCCAGAGAGGTTGAAAGTCTTAACGTCTGATCTCATCTTGTAACGATTAACAACGCGAGCTGCTAGAGAAGGTGCAGGAGAGAACAAAGAAACATTGACAACAAGTATGTCAATTTCTGATGGAGAAATTCCTGTTTTGGCAAAGAGCTTGTCGAGTGTGTCAAAGATGAGATCATCCATTTCCGTAATGGAAACTTTGAGAGTTGAGGAATCTTCCTGGCCTGAGATAATGTTTCTAGGGACATACGTTCCTTCACCAATGCCAGAATTAACAATAGTTTGTAATAGAAACTTGTATTCTTCTATTCCCAGGTTCTTATTTCTGAAGACGATTTTTGCACTAGTTTCTGTGTCAAGCTTCCTATCCTCTGGAGCTTTATAGCACTCGTAAGCCAGCATGTAGCAACAGGATTCTCTTTTCAGGAAAACCAACTTACAAAGGCAGAAAATAATGAAGAAGAGAGTACAGAGTATCATGATTGGCCCTATTGGAAGGAAGAGAGTAGTAGAAGTTGTGTGTGTGTATCAGAAGTGTTGAACCTCTGTCCTTTTATAGTACAATTTGAAGGTGATGTAAGTTCTATGCATGTCCATTTGCTTTAGGTGATGCAGTTTTCATCCAATAGGGATGAAGTCAAAATTTTGGATTCTTGGAAGTTTAATTTTCTCAACTACCTCCATGGATTGTTGTTTGCTGTAAATTGAAGGTGTAGATATCTAGGCCAGAGCCATTGATGGAGGCAAGGCCAATAGAACAGGACTTGCTACGTATATGGGCTTGAAGATGACAACCCGAAACCATTCACCATCTCACATGCCCACAGATTTCTTTTGAAAGTGCAAAATGAATAAGAAGGATTTTACACGCGCATGTAAGCAATCGCTTATAGCATATATATGTGAGGGGTGTGTGCGCATTAAAAGAATGGAAAAAATAAGATAAATATAAATTAAAAAATAATGATTAAATTTAAAATAAAAACTAAATTAAATTAAATTATGAGGGATGAAATTAAAGAAAAAAAACTAACCTACAAAAAATAAAAAACAAAATAAATAAAAATCAAATGAGGACTAACTTTAATATAAAAAATAAATGAGATCAAATGATAGGCAAAAAAAAAAAACTACAAAAAAAAACTAAATAAATAAAAATAAAAATTATGAGGACCACATTGTATAATAAAACAAATGAAAAGAAGCTTGTGTGCTTTGCCAGATAGAGAAGAAAGAGAAAAAAAAAAAAGGAGAAATAAGTCCACCACCATCATACCATATATCCTTCGTCGTCACGAGCACATGAAAATAAAAAGCTCTTGATACACTTGATACACTGTTTTAAATATTATCGTGAAAAGTGGTGTTTGAGAGCTGTAAGAGCTAACACGCAGCCCCTAAAATGCACGAGCTCCTCCCATTACATATGTCAACAACTTTGTTTTCCTGTTTTTTTATATATATATATATATATATATATATATATATATTCAATTGCTTTCAAGTTTGATTTACAATGCAAAGTGAGATTAAAAAACACTCAATTTCAAGAAAAATAAAATTGTCAAAGTAGTTAAATAACTACACTGTTAAAAGAAATTAAAAAACCAAAACCCTCCTTTGCCCTAGGTTATAATTTTTGTTTTTAAAGGGTAAATTAATAATTACATCGCATAATAAAAATTTAAAGAGACTGATCAATCTCCAAACAAATTGGTAATGCCATCGCCATGTTAAAAAACCACTATGCCCCCGTGCACTATAACAATCTACAATGCATTAAATCTGTACTGTAGCAATCCGCGTATTAAGTCTTACTACATAGTAAAAGGCTGAGCAGACTTTTTTATATTTTAAAATCGTTCTTTATTTATCTGGATCAACATGGAAATTAAATAATCCCATAGCTACAGCAGAAATTTCATAGTAATGTTATAGTTCCTTAAACTAGTCTGCTGGTATTGAGTATTTAACACGTTTGAATCTCAACGTTCTATATGGAGCAACAGGTCCGGCTTGTTTGTTGCTGCTGCTGCTTGAACCTTGGCTGTGACGCGGGCAATAAAACACCAAAACACCAGGAATAGGACCTACTCAAGATATCTACAACCGTACAGATTTGCAAACATCTTAAACTTTCTATGTTCTGCCATGAACTTGAGACACTTGAATCCGAAGACTAAATTGATAAATGAAACCAAAACATCGAGATTTCCATTGGCTCAGAGCATCAAAAGCATTGCAGAAGTTTCCAAAATTTTTGAGGTACAGAAAACTGGCGTGGTGCTATATGTCAACTTGCTGCACAAGCTTCATAGATTGGCCAGTGCAAAGCTGTCAGTCTCTGACAAGCTAGAATGGGAAGCTCGACGCTTGTACTAAAACGAATCTCTACGCATCCATTGACACCAGCCTTTCTCTAGCTAGAAACAACTCGCACAATAAATGAGTTTGATCGAGTTGCAATTTCGTGTGAAATAAATGAGCAGGACAGACGTCTCGTACAAACTTTACAATATCACTTGACCTGTACAATATTGCTTGGCTCTCTAGGGTCTAGAGTGGAAAAAGCTCACGGCTCACCACCACAGAACGACGAATAAACGCGAGCCTGACTAGACTCTGGACAGTCTAGGTTTGTTGGCAAGTAAAAATTAAATTGTTTGGTGCTATTGAATATGAACAAGATAATGATAATTATATGAGCTTATGTTAATTGAATTTTATAGGCACATAAACAACATTAATACCCAAGCACGTTATTTAGGACTTCTTCCCTTTGGATGCAGTTTTTATTTTCCAACACATCATTATGAGTCATTTGTAATTTTTCAACCTGAGATTAAAGTAACTAATTTTTCATTTCTGATGTTGCTGTTATCGTGCTTCGCAGGTAGCGGACAATGAAAAGGATAATTCTGGTTTAATAAGCTCTGAAGGAGATGTGTTGCAGATCATGGAGCTCAGCCATGCTTATTGCTGCGTAAGAATGTGTTTTTTTCCATCCGAGTTAATACTATCCAATATAGGCTCCGGATATTCCTTATTCTTTTAAAATGCGATGATGCGGTTATTTTTTAAAAATTTTTTATTTATAAATATATTAAAATAATATTTTTTTTTATTTAAAAAAAAATTAATTTTAATAACAGGAAATCAAAATAATCTAAAAATACTAAAAGAATTATTAATTTTTTAGAAAAAATAAAAAATAAAAAATTCTTTTAAAAACAGAATAATCTGCACAGATCGGCAATCAACACCTCCACCGGCCGTTGAGAGTTGAGGAAAAACTTAATGCTCTCGAGTCTCGACAGACTTTTAGTTAAGGATTTAAGACTCGATTTGAATGTCGACGTTCTATATGGAGCACCACGGGATAGATTATGCAAGCAGATATATATAACCTACCCTATATTAACTTGACGAGAAGCACGAGCTTTCATTAATCACAATCGTACGTATAGACTTGGAAATGTCCCTAGATTTTTATGTTTTGCCATGAACAAAATGAATTAAATTCAACTAAAATCATGTTTTAGTTTGAATTAAATTAAATTTAATGATTTTTATGTTTTTAGATTTTCATATATATTTTGCATATAAAATCAACTAGATGAATTAAATTCGCTCAACTTCAGTAACCTTGAATTACCCAGCTAATCAATTTAATTTTTTTTTCTACAAGAATCTTAAGAATAAAATTTAATATCATGTTTTAATTCTTCATCTAGAAAGTTTGATTTTAAGAGGGGAAAAAAAAACAAAGAAGAGATTTTAAGGCTTCTGATATTTTTTTTAAGACAGAATCAATAATATTGAGGCTACTTGCTAGTTTCTTAAACAAATTAAAATCAAATTTCTTTACTGGAGATTTAAAATAATTATATTATTAAATCTTAAATTTATTTTTTTAATTTTCAAAATTTAAAACCAAATTTTTCAAGAAAAAAAAATCAATTACGTTGAGAAATATCGATGTTAACGACATTCATGTCATTTTATTGCTCTGTGTGCAAACTATGGAAAGAAGCTTTAAAAAAGGTAACAAAAATATTTAATTTTAAATATATTTTAGTATAAGGAGGTAAAAACTAAAATTAAAGGTATAAAGGCTAATTAAGTTTTTAAATGAAAGTCATGAAAGATCTCAACAGTATATTCAAAGTAAATGAAATCAAAATACTGAAATTTCTGAACGACTGATCAGAGCTTCGAAAGCATTGCAGTATTTTCCAGATTATTATAATTAATAATTACAGAAAACTGGTATGTATTTACTTGTCGGCTGTCGCACTGCATTCTAGAATCAGAGATGCCGAGGGCAAAGCTGTCAAACGTTGATAAGAATGGTAAGCTCAAGGAGCTGGTAATAAAACAAGTCTCTAAGTATCACATTGACAGCTACCTAATATTAGACAGAAAGGACATCAACCATAAATGAGGTTGTCAGTTGATCAAGTTGCAATTTTGGAGTGTTCTGACTTTCGATAGATTAGCACATTGAAAAAAAAAATCTTGTAAAATATTACAGGTGAAAAAATAATTAAAAAATGTAACGTAAAGAGTCGTAATTCACAGATATCATCAATCTGCGGTTCATATTTCTCATAAAACACTCCAGCATCGCCATGGATGACCTTTTAGCTCTCTCCCATGATTCAAAAACTTTGATTTGCCAAATAATTAGCAACCACTCGTTGCAACCAAGCCGCCACCCCTCTTAGGAAAAAAAATATCACAGATTATATATATTTTTTCTCACCACCATTAATAGACACCCGAAACCCACCCCCATTTTTTTCTTTTCTTTCACAAATTAGGCCATGCTCCACCACATTGTCGTATGTTCCTCCTCTCAGCCAAAGTTTTTCCCACCGCCAGAATCAACTTCCCTTGTCCCCATCAAACCTCTCTCTTCACCACCAAGCAGTACTGACCAAATCAAACCCGTAAGCTGTTGCAGCCTCTCTTCAACTAAAAACAAAAAAAAAAGGCATCTCACGTGTGGAGGAAGGTCGATATAGGCTAGGAAAAGCGATCTAGCAACAAACACCAATCTCGTTCAATCGTAAGAGGAAAGCGACCGACGAAGACCGACCAACAAACACCTATGTGGCACGAACCGAACACTGTAGCACATCGGCAGGAGATGAGGAGGCAGAGCTCAAACTCACGCCGCCGTCGACCAGTTTCATCCGCCTACACCATATGAAAAATCAAAGTTTTTGGGTTTGGGGAGAGGGCCGAAAGGTCATTCATGGAGATGTTGGAGATGCTTTATGAGAAACGCGAGTTCCAGATACGTGTGAGTCACATATACCATTTACAACTCTTGAAACTATTCTAGATTCCTAACGAAAATTTTCAAATGCGTTATTTTATTTTTTTTACCGTGTAACAAAAAAAAAACCTTGTAATTTTGTGTGAGGTAAATTAATGAGAGGGACCCATAGGGGCGCAAATGAACCACGTATTTGTCTTAATAGTTATTTGATTTTTATTTTATTATTGTTATTTATATTATTTAAAATAATTTATAAAATATTAATTATTGTTATTTTAATTTTTTTATTTTAAATTTAATTTATTTTTTAGATTTGATTTTTATTATTTTAATTATTATTTATTTTATTTGATATAATTTATAAAATTATATTTTTTTCAATTTTATTTTTATATTTAACTTTTTAATTTGTAAAATTTGTTTCTCGTTATATTAATAAACTTGAAAAAAATAAAATATTAAAAAATTATTTTTTAATTTATTTTTTATAACATAATCAAACATTAAAAAATATTTTTCAATTTATTTTTTATTATACTATCAAATATCAAAAAATAATTTATTTTATCAAAATTTATTTTTTTAAAAAAAATATTTTCCAACAAACATACAAGATTTAAATAGTTACATGCTTGAACTTTCTTAAGATTATTAAAAAAATTTATAATTAAAAAATTTTTTATTCATGAAATTAATTAAAGTATATATAAACTCGTCCAGATATTAATATTAATAAAAAAAATAATAATGAAAGGGACAAGAGATCCTATTACAAATTACATTGCAATTACAATTATTAGATATGAAGATATGGAACAAGGAATAGTGTCTGATGCATATCTTAGTCATCAAATTTTTTTTATTTGTAATTCTATTCTTTTTAGTTGTATTAGTATTTTTTATATATGTTAAAAAATAAATAAATTAGAATTTATAAAGATTTTACTTATTTAATTTTAGTTTTTAGAATAATTATGTTGTAGTTAAGTTTATTAAGATGGATATGATGTTTTTAGGTGTTTTAAATTGTAAACAAGTTGAAAATGAATTTTAAGGTATTAAAACATGATTTTTAATTTTTCAATCACTTTAAAAATTATGCAACAAATTATAGGTTGTTTGCCACACCACATGACTTTCTATGTTTGCCTAAATTCACGGACCTTACAGCCAGTTTAATTTAAAATTTAAAATTAATATTTTCTCTTTAATTTTTATAGTTCATCTATTTTTAGAATATAAATTAATATGTTTAATTATTTTATAATTTTATAATTTCTTAAAGATATTATTATGACTTATTTTTAATTTTTTCCTTTTATATTTTATATACATAAATTATAATTGCATGACACATCTATAAAAACAAAAATCGTGTCTTCTTAACAACTATAATTAAACCTCTAAAATAAAATAAAGACAATAAAAATAATAATTGGGGTTAAATATTTATACTTGGATCTATCATTTATTTTTATAAGGAAAATAAGATTTTTGATTTAATATTTAATCAATATTAATAATTTTTTTGATTTATTAGTTTATATATTTTTTAATTTATTTTATTAAACACAAATAATAAAAAAATATAATACTAAAAAAATATTTAAAATATTAACACTTTTTTTTTTCTAAATTGAAAATTAACTTAAAACCTTACTTTACCATCGACTCGTTGGAGAATTATGTCCCTCGGGGGTAGGGGTGTTCACGGTTCGGTTCGGTTCGGTTTTTATCAAAAAAAGTAACCAAATCAAAATTTTTTTTTTTTTAAAAAAAAACCGAAACCGAACCGAAATCGGTTCAAACCGACCGGTTTCGGTTCGGTTTTTTATAGCAAAAACCGGTTCAAACCGGTTTGGCTCGGTTTTTTCGGTTTGGCTTGGTTTTGGCTCGGTTTGGCTCGGTTTTGGCTCGGTTTTTTCGGTTTTGGCTCGGTTTTTTCGGTTTGGCTCGGTTTTGGCTCGGTTTTTTCCGGTTTTTTTTCGGTTTCGGTTCGGTTCGGTTCGGTTTTTCCGGTTCCAAACTTAAAAAACCGAAACCGAACCGAACCGGTCGGTTTTTTCAAAATTTTAATCGGTTTAATCGGTTTTTTTTCACGGTTCGGTTTTTTCGGTTATTTTTTTTCCGGTTTTCTCGGTTTAATCGGTTTTTCGGTTTTTTTGAACACCCCTACTCGGGGGGGAGTGGGAAACATTAAAAAAAAGAGAAGAAAAAAGGCAAAGCCATGAAGTGGGCTTACTTGTCAATAGAAAAAGGCTCAAGTAGAACAGCCCAGCACCACTCCAACTCAAGCAAAATAAGAAAGGCCTAGAACCTGGCCCAAAACGTTTCAGGAAATGTCTTCCAAAAAGCACTTAAACTCCGCAATGCTTGTGTCCCCAGTCTGCAGGATCTGGAGTCCAAAAATTGCAACACCACGTATCAACAGATAATAAACGCGAGCCAGTGTAGCTAGGTTTCCCGGTTCACTTTTTGTCTTTCCTGACCAAATCAGGTCACATAAGTCTCACTCACAACTTCCTGGCCTCCACTGGGTGAATGGTGAAAGGTTATGGCGGGCCGGAGATAGAAGTTCATAGAGCTGCATCTGCAACTTAAAACATCATGCAGAAATCATTTGACCTTGGGCATTAAGACAATGAGCTTCTGCTTGTTTATGTAAAATATGCTTCTGTAATATATTTATTTTTTTCATTTCCTCATATTCGATTTTATTAAGGAAAATTTAGTCAAGTAATTATGTTTAAGTTGTTTTTATACTTAATCAAGCGTTGAAAAAGAAAATTATTTTCCAAACAGAAGTTATTATTTTACATAAAACAATTTTACTAAATTTTCTGCCTCGGTACCAATTTGGACCTTTTGATATATTCTGTACTCGCAACAACAGCGAATGAATTCTTGCATGACTTGAACAACTGCTGCACCCGCGCGTCCTACGGAGAGAGATGCGTGCTTATTTTTTTATTATCACGTAAACTAAGACAAGTTTTGAAGTTTCATCAAGTTTTATTGTATTTCCCATTAAATATGATCGAATGAAAATTTATTGAATTAATTAAGAGAAAATGGTACAAACAAAATAGTTATTTGTTATTTTTTACTAGACTTGTATTTTGAGACATAAAATTAAAAGGATTCAATCTCTCCCCAAAAAATAAAAATCACAATGTTTCTTTTTAAAAAATCGGAGTAAGCAATAAATGTCTAGGCCGAATCCATTGATTCGGGGCAAGATCATTAGAACAGGACCAAATATTTATATATGCGGGCCGGAGAAGTTGGCTGGCGTTTCCCACCGCGAACGGAAACCATTCACAATTTCACATGCCCGCAGATTTTTTGGAAGTAGAAAACGAACGAGAATGACTTCACACGTGCATGGAAACCATTGCTTATTGCGTTGCTCTTTAATGTGTGTGGTCGGCATGGAAATTGAATCCCATATCTACAGTAGAGCTTCCAAAGTAATTTCCCAGTTCCTTCAGCCAGGATATGCTCATAAAACGAAGATTAATTATCAGAGATGTCTATTTAAACTTTAAAGGTTGTTGATAAGAATTCTGAATAAAGATGTGATTGCTTTGCGAAAATTAATTTTTAGAAAGATTTTCTCCTTTTCCGTGTAAATATATATTGAAGTAGAAAATTGCTAAAAAAAATTACCCAACTTATGAATAATGATATTTTATAGAAAAACATTTTAATTTCATGAGAAAGAGGAAAATATTTTTATTTGAGACAACTCATGATATTATTCCCTAGCTTTATTACTTAACCACTTTAATAATCTTTATAGTTTTTGTTTTTAAAACTGAATTAAGATTTGATTTGATTAAGCGGTCAGAACCACGTTTTAATTATATTATGAAAAACATTTATATATTTAATGCTTTCCATGCTATGAAACTAACTTTCAACTGTAAACCTAAGTATATTCTAAATTGTTTGTAGATGGATGTTTAACAGAAAAGGCAAATGGCCTCGCTGCCTTACGCTGACATGGATTTCAGCTTGAGAGCCCTGGCCGGTCGAGCAGAAGGGTTTGGCCGGTTCTCCATCGGTGGCCTCCACGGTCCTCTCTACTCTGTCACCACCTTGGCTGGTCCTTTCTCCTCTCAAAATTGCCTTTTCAATCAACAATTAATTAATCCTTCCTTAACAGCCTTAATGATCAAACTATATATGTTATTATGTTTCTGTTGTTTTTTCAGATGATGGTCCAGGATTTTACGTGAGGGTTGCAGGAGACAAGAACCAATACGGGGCTGTGTTTGAGGTTTCTGGTGTTGGGTATACGATCAAAGTCCCACATTGACTAGAAATGGGGAGGATCATGGGTATATAAGGATGGATAAATATCTCCATTGGTGTGAGGCCTTTTGAGTATAACCCAAGAGCAAATCCATGAGGGCTTAGGCTCAAAGTGGACAATATCACACCAATGTGGAGATAGGTGGTGTCCATAGTCCTTACAAGTGGTATCAGAGCCAGGCCCCGGAGTTAGTCATGATGGATAAATCCTTGGAATGCCGAACAAAAGGTGGTGGGCCCCCAATCACGATGTAATCCATGGATCAGCTGTATTGGATAGGCGGTGTGCTCCAGATGCTTCATGGACGTGTCCTGATCCCAACACGGTGAAGAGGAGTTGACCTAGAAAGAGCAAAAAACTCTCAAGTCAGGTAGTGCTCTCCGGATGCTTCATGGACGTGTCCTGACCCCAACACGGTGAAATAGAGAATGAAGAATCCTGGTTGGTAGAGAGTGGATGGATGAATGATCGGTTTGAGGGGAGGCTCGGTGGTCCTTTGTTCTAGGGGAGGATTGTTGGGTATACGACCAAAGTCCCACATTGGCTAGAAATGGGAAGGATCATGAGTATATAAGGATGGATAAATATCTCCATTGGTGTGAGGCCTTTTGGGTATAACCCAAGAGCAAATCCATGAGGGCTTAGGCCCAAAGTGGACAATATCACACCAATGTGGAGATAGGTGGTGTCCATAGTCCTTACAAGTGGTATCAGAGCTAGGCCCCGGAGTTAGCCATGATGGATGAATCCTTGGAATGCCGAACAAAAGGTGGTGGGCCCCCAATCACGATGTAATCCATGGATCAGCTGTATTGGATAGGCGGTGTGCTCCAGATGCTTCATGGACGTGTCCTGATCCCAACACGGTGAAGAGGAGTTGACCTAGAAAGAGCAAAAAACTCTCAAGTCAGGTAGTGCTCTCCGGATGCTTCATGGACGTGTCCTGACCCAAACACGGTGAAGTAGAGAATGAAGAATCTTGGTTGGTAGAGAGTGGATGGATGAATGATCGGTTTGAGGGGAGGCTCGGTGGTCCTTTGTTCGAGGGGAGGATTGTTGGGTATACTACCAAAGTCCCACATTGGCTAGAAATGGGAAGGATTATGGGTATATAAGGATGGATAAATATCTCCATTGGTGTGAGGCCTTTTGGGTATAATCCAAGAGCAAATCCATGAGAGCTTAGGCTCAAAGTGGACAATATCACACCAATATGGAGATAGGTGGTGTCCATAGTCCTTACATCTGGTACAACAATTATACAAGGAATTGGAGAGTTTATGCTGTTTGCGCAGGCATAGAAGCCCAGGTAGGGGGGGAAAATGATGGTGCTTTGTTGTGATTAAGCATATGCGTTGTTTTGCATTTAGAATTTAGGACATCGATTTGCAGCAAGATACACAGCTTCTAAATTGTAGTATCATTCTACTGTGGTTTTATCAGGTTTATTCTCAATGCAATATACATGAACTATGAAGCAGGACAGAAGAAAAGGACTCTGGAGTTTTATACAGAAAAAGGTAATGCGATGCTATTGTCCTTTATATTCCTTTATTTTTTAATCAATATCCCAAGCCTTTATTTTTAGCTGAGAAAAAACCATCAATGGTTGAATGCATCAGGCTTGTTATATGCCGAATGAAATCTATTCCAGACAAGGGTCGTTTCTGAAACTGATGTGCCATGTCAAATAGAATTCTTTACATATTGCGTTACTTCCTGGTTCCCAAAAGCATAAAAAGGTAATGTTGAATTACAAAGTCCTTGATCTTAGATATAAACCAAATATGTAATGTATAAAATCTCGTTTTAAAACTTAAACCAAGTTGGCTTTGATATTGAAGCTGATGATATTTTCACGAGCTCTTTGACTCTCAACTTAATCTAAATCCTTAATACATATTTAAAAATTTGAAGCCGAAATATTTTTATATGCTTCACCAATTTTGAATTTTTAGCCATATTTTCTCAGCTAAAAAACTCTTGTACTGGTATAACCACTGTTTGAAACTGCAAATGGAAAATCACCATCCTTATTGTTCTATCGTTTCACGGAGATTGACTTATCGCGGTGTAGGAGGTCAGGTGCTGCCTGAAATGGCAGTTCCATGAAACAAATCCGAGAGGTAATTCCCAAGATCGTCAGGGCCGAACCTTACAAACACCTCAAAATCCTTCACCCTCCTCAACATCACCTTATGCGTGTCATAAAATTCTCTGTATGCTGGTATAAGTTCTTTTGCAATTGACACCTTCAATTCATCCCTCAACCTCCTATCCGGCACAACCCATGATGCTTGTTTCTTATATGCTTCTTCAAAAGCTGCGTTGAACCTCTGAAAACATTCCTTTGCTGCTTCAGGAGACAGCAGTGGAGAATTTTTCTCTGGTAAAGATGAGAAGACGTTACCCCATGCCATTGTTTCATAGGTGGAAGCATATTGTATAACCTTCTCGGCAAGCTTGAACACCCAATCCTCACCGAGAAGCACATAAAGGCGAGTTGTACAAACTTTATCAAGGACAAACTGAAGATTGTTTGCTAGGAATAGGTATGACAATGACATATCTTTGTACCCTTCTGCTTTTCTATCAAGCTTGCATAAAAGGACTAAAATGAGCCAAGCTAGGTGAACTGAGACTGCTGGTGTTGAACTGGCATCATAGTTTGGACTCTCAAAGCAAGCTTCAGGGAAAGCTGTATTCCTTGGTGGTGAAGAATCAGCAACAATGTCTGAGAGAATCCTGCTGTAATCTGCAAGTGAAGATATGTAACTCGTAACCTTTTGGGTCAGTGGGTGAATCCCGCCACCAACGATTAGAGTTTTTGACGAGTCCTTTTGAATTGTTGATTCAAAGTCGGAAAGAATGGCACGGATTGACTCGCCAAGTCCATGTAGTGATGAAACGGCCTGCTGTTTAATCTTCGAGGTTGATTCAGAGTCAAATATCAATTCTACATCTGGCCGGATATCAGAGAGTGCTTCGTAGAGCTCCAATAGTGGGAAAATCCTCTCTGGCAATTTCTTGCACTTAGCTACAAGCTCAGGAAATCTGAAAAGATTTAGTCCTCCTATTGTTATCTCAGAGAAGCATGATTCCCTGATCGTCTGAGATGCTGAAAACACATGATCACAGAGAGCTTTTTCTCCACTAAAGAGTGTTTTCGCGGCAATCTTTACTGCATTCAGCCAGTTCTTGATCTGATGCTCGAGAGCTTCCCAATTCATTTTGAGAATTTGAGAAGGCTTGAATTCTTCGATTCCGAGCAGATACAATCCTTCATCCACTATTGATTTTCTGATAAGTTTGTATATTTTGATACACTCAATGCTGTAGCCAGAACTTATCATACAGTCAGCTATAGATTTGAGGTCTGATGACATGGCTAGCGCTGTGACTCTCTCCACGTTAGTGTTTGACTCACCTGCTGTTTTCAACTCTTCTTCAGATCCAAGCTCATTCTCATCTTCAAGATTACTCGACCCCTCCGACGATCGAGCTGAAATAGACTCTGGGTCTATTTGATCACGTGCTGCAGACAGTATCTGATAGAATTCCTTCTCAAGTCTTGCCATGGCGATTTGCATGAGGTTCTGGGCAAGCAAAAGCTTATCAGAGGTCGAATGTTCAGAGACCAATGCATGCATTGCTCGACGCAAGTCTTTGACACTTTCGAGAAAATCTTCTGCTTCTTCTCTGTTACTATGGAAGAGAGAGGTGACTCTGGTAATTGATGAAGAGTTTGGATCCCATTTGGTGATGATTGATTCAACATTTTTTATAGTTTCCTCCATCACGGATTCGGAGAACATGTTGGGGGTAGAGGAGGAAGGGGTGGAAGGAGTAGAAGGGGTTGAAAGTGAAGAGGAGAAGGAGAGTGTTGTAGAGGATGAGAAAAGGCGGGCTAGCATCCCTCTTTTTGCTGCAATACTCCTTGGAGTTTCTGACCGAGCCATTGAGCCCTGTGAATGTGCGCTCAAAACTAATTATATACGAAACAGGAGGCTTGCAGTTGTTGGTTATTTTAGTTGAGTGTTTAATATGGAGCGGGGTTATATAGAGGAAAGGAGCTGCAAAGTTGCTAATCAAGGAAGGTTGCTTTCTAGCATTGTTTGACCAAAAAATCATTGACCGACCCAGCAAGATGTCTAGATGAAATGGAGTATTTAAGAATAAATAACGTGATAAATATTATTTTTTAAAATGTTTTTGTTTGAAAATATATAAAATTAATGTTTTTTTTAATTTTTAAAATTTATTTTTAACATCAATATATTAAAACAATAATACATTACTAAATAATTGTATTTCAATACTAAATAAGACCTTATACATTTAATTACACTGTATTTTTTTTTTTAATTTTAGATAATTATGCGATGATTTTATTTGTTATTTATTTATTTTGTAGAATGGTTAGTTACGTGAGGATGATGAAATTAAAAAACGTCATAAATGGGAGGTAGGAAGCAAAATTATGAAAATTAAATACTAGCAAGGGATTTACCAAGCAAAGTCATGACATGCCCACCCAATCTTGGAACCCGAGGATTGACTATCGTTACAAGAAAAATCCAGCATTAATTGCTTGAGCAACACACACACCCGTAAGGTTTTACATTTCAATCAAGATTTCTTTGTATCAAATGACTGATGAAGACTCTATGGCTCCGGCCAGTCTCCACCCAAGAACTCTGTTATTGATCTCTCTAGAGGAAAATATGTTTAAAAGATATTGTAATTCAGGCTATGCTAGCTTCAATATTACTTGATTTTGTTTTGTTTTTTTTTTTTTTTTTGCATTGGAGCCAGGCTGCACTAGCAACCTAACCATTTTGTTTTTCGAACTTGATATTTATCGAAAGGATTTCGAGCGCTTTTAACTCTCCGGATAGAGCATTAAGCTAATAATCTAAACTAATTTTTTTTTTTAATTGCTTGTTGAGAAGAAAGGGCGGAAGGTGGAAACATCCAGGAAAACTCTAAAAATCTTTTAATTTCAGTGGTTTAGACTGATTCTTTAAAACCACGACGTGCATGTCATGATCTTGATTCTTGCCTATAATCTAAAGCCCATTAATTTCATTTAGCTAGTTTTCAAAACCTAGACTTGACCTGACTCGACTGAATAAGCTGTAAAATACTTGTTCCTGACTCTTAACTTTCAATTATAGTTGCTAAATAAATAGATGAATTTAAGTCCTATAATTTTTATTCTGAAAATTCAATGGTGAGATCACACATTGTGAACGCTCTATATTCCCTTTCTACCTCGTGTGTTGTATAAGAATGGAAAAAAAGATAAAAAAAAAAAAAGGAGAAGAATGGGAACCCCACTATGCCACTACAGAGAAGTCGTGGACCAAGACACTTTTATGGAAGTGTCCAGCGTGGCATCGGGAATGTGCCCGGTGATGAAGGCAATGGTGCTTGTTGTGAATATTGTCCCATCTGAATTGTTCATGACTTGCATAACCCAACTCCCAATCCTTAAACTCTTGCTAACATTTTGTTTATCAATCTAAGTAAAGCCACTTAGCTAGTAGCTATAAATTTAAGCCCCAAATTCCCAAATTCCCTTGGGGCTCGATAAATCGCTCGAGGTTCTTGGGTCAATTAGAAATTAAGAATTTTCTGCTTATCAAAAAAAAAAAAAAAACGGAGAGATTTCTACGAGGTAAACAACGGAGGCTCCATCGCAAAACCTTCTTTGAGATCTCAAGGGAGAAATGAAAAACTTTATTCAGGGTATCTACGAGTAGTTATTTCTTTAATTTACTTTTAAAAAAATATAGAAAATTTTTTTAAAAATCAAATCTAAGGATCCATAAAAAAATAGGAATGTCTTCCTTTCTTTTTTTGTTTTTGTTTTTATATTTATTTTTTTACAAAAATAAATATGAGTAATTACTCTCGGCACCATGAAATTTCTTCGAGTAAGATGTCATTAATTTAAATGCATAGAAAAATCCAAACTTTTTAAGTAGTGGATCTCGAATTTCCAAGACATATTGCACGTCTCCTGTAATTAATTCGAAAATCATACATTCAATTAGTAATTAATGGCATTTAGTTGAGTTTGGTACAATGTTAGTCTTTTCAGCGTCTTGGCAGATGCTTCTATATTGGTTTTTTTCCCCCTTGTCAACTGCGCAGGGACCAGGAAGGCTGTTATCATTTCGTTTCAACCATAATGAACAACCTTAATCTACAGCAACCATAAGATTTTCTAATTTTGTTTTATCTGGTGAAAGCTTTCATCTGTTTTATAGAGTTTAATTTTAACTCGTAATCCACGTGGAAATAAAAATGATTTTCTGGAATCCCAAATATCAAGTCAGGCATCCATATAGACCCATTTATTGGAGGCATATGGTAGAGCGTTTTGGTGGTTAACGACCCCGGATAAGGTGCAGAAAGATCTATTTCTTGGGCTTTTACCGAGTCATATTTATGCACATGGAAAAGAATATATATATATATATATATATATATATATATATATATATATATATATATATATATATATATATATATATATATATATGCTGAAAAGGAGACATGCACTTGTCGCAAGCAACACCAGAGCTTGAGAATGGAGAGTCGAATCTAGAATGAAAATGAAAGGAAGTTGGGAGGCTCTCTTAGTGGCCGCAGAAATATTGTTTGACGAAATTTGTATTCTAATTCGATGAATATTAATCATACACTCCTCCTAATGTTGTGGTTTGGGACTTCCTAGATTTTATGTGGTTCATGAAAAATATTGATAAAACACTCATCCTTTCTAACAAAAAAAAAATATAATAATCATATTTCTGTGTAAATTGAAATAAGTGTGGATAAGGAGATGCATGGTCGTCATATTATCTATTGCCTGTCTTGATAGGTGGGATTTTTTCAAACAGAAATTTGAATAACGAGGGAAATACCGAAATTTATTTTATTTTATTAACTGATGTGGATTGATAATTATAATTTTTTATTAAATTGGTATTTATTTATTTTGTTTAAAATGTGCTAAAACATATATATGTACTGAGCCCAATTCGTGCAAAAGCATGCCATTTAGACTTCTAACTTGGCATGAATGCATCGTCATTTATACTTTGTTCTCAGGTATTATATCCTTATTCATTCTTGTGATTTTGTTTGCCCATTAATTAAATGGTTACAATTATTAGGATTAATACCATTAAAATGTGCAGCAGCAGCAGCATTTCCTCGTCTCTACAAAGCCAACTACATAGTATAATAACTATCTAATTATCTAATTCACCGTTTAATTTCTCCAAATATTTAAACATGTGAGTTTCATTATAAAAATTATATATAATTTATTGGCTAATTCTTTTTTAATTCAAAACAAAGAAAAGGAATTGAAAAATTATCGAAAAGAAGAGATTTATCCAATAGACAAGAAGATTAACGGAGAATGACGGGGACAATGATATATAAATGATTGAAAATTTACGATACATTTTTAGTGATGTAAAAATACGTGCAACTTGATGTTTTAAAAAAATTACCAAGAAAAATATAAGAAAAATGCAATTTAATTATATACTTAAAATATGTAACAGGTTTTGTTGTAATTTTTAGTATAAGAGACACCAAATCAATCGATTTGAATGTTGGAGGCAAGATTTGAAAAAAAAATCAAAATTGAGGCATTATATAACATAAATGATTTTTATTATTATTTTCAGAATTAATTAAGTTAAGTTAATTAATGAAATTTTCAGAATTAATTGATCTAATAATAATTATATATGACACCTCTTATCAAATTATTTAAATAATTTGAATGAAAAAAATACTTTCTAAACTATACATATTAATTTGAAGAGGTGTGCTACAAAGCAATTGAATTATTATGGATCTGAGCATCTAATCATACTATTATTGAATTGTACCCACCCATCGGAAATTTCATATAAGTTAGTAACACTATTCTTTCTTTTATTTCTTTCCTGAAAAACTATTTCATTTATTTTCATATTTACGGACTAAATCCTCACTCATTTTCAGGTTTTAGCTTAGCCAGGGATATCCCTGATCAATAATGAATGATAGCTAGTGATGTTGACTAAGACAGCGTTTGGGAACGCGGTTGCGGTTGTGTTTTCAAAAAAATTGAATTTTTTTTTATTAAAATTGAGTGCGGTTTGTATTTTTTGGATCGTTTTGATATGTTGATGTCAAAAATGATTTTTAAAAAATAAAAAAATATCATTGGCATGTATTTCAACACAAAAAGTTATTTAAAAAACACCCGCAACTACACTGCAAAACACGCTCTAAAACAGCAACTTGAGGTGCTCACATTTGAAGTTGACGCGAGGAATGCAACTACATTTAAATATTGGTCGGTGAGAAGCTGGGTGCTTGTGAAAAAGTCTAGCAGAGTCTCTGCATAGCAAGCAAATACAAGCCATTATCTTGGACCTCGATAAGAGAATAAACCCTCCTCGGATAAGCATATCGAATATGATAAGCAATAGACGATAGCTCACGCCAAACTGTAATTAAAAAACAAATTGTGGCAAACTACGTTACTAGGGTTTCCTGTCTCGGCAGGTTAGATAATCGTAGGGGGATGGGAACTGTATATTTTCGAGGTAGAAGCATATAATTTCTTTTCTGTCTTTTCTTTTTAAAAGAAAAATTAAGATGTGCTATAAAAATCAGTATCAAGCATGTAAAATACGAAGCATTCAACAGCAACTTTCTTACACGAAATTATGGTTTCTGTCATCTATTGAAGAAACAAGGAAATGTTTATGCATGCAAAAGGACATTGAATTAGATCATATGTCTTCTATGCTTATTTATTAACTCCACGAATTTTATATAAAAGTATTGAGACTGAGCTAAGCATATCCTCAAGAACCCTTTTTTGGGCTTGATCAAACCTCTTAGTCATCACTCATCAACTTAGAAATGGTCGGTCAGGGAAACAAAAAAAAGATTTCTTTTGTTGAAGTTAAGAACTGTTCAAATGATATTACCTGGGCATTGAACGTCGTATGGCTCAAGGATCTACGCCTGTTTTAAACATACTTGTTAAACCTGGTCTGGGGCTGACCCGGTCAAGGGGCTGGGTCCCGGGTTTTATGAGTCAACCCAGTCAACCCGGATTAATCTGGAAAAATTAAAAAAAATAAAGTTTTAATATTTTATATGAAAAAATTAAAAAAAATTCCATATAAATATAGGCTATATATATTGTAAATAATGAAGTTTAAAAGAATATTTTAAAAAGTTTTTTATCCCATGTTAAAAAGATATTATGTTAAGCTTTTAAGTTGAAGTATTTAAACCAAAAAAGTTTTTTATCCCACATTGAAAAAACAAAACTTTTTTCTTGAAAATATAAAGTATATATACTAATAGGTTTCAAATCCCATATTTTTTAAAAAAAAACATCTGGTCTCGTCTAGGTTTCTCCCGGGTCTGGCCGGGTCGTTGCGCCAACCTGTCTTTTAACAAATTCGGACCGGTCCAGCTCCCGGATCGACCTATCAGGCTTATCCGAGTTTAATAACTATGGGTTTAAGTAAGGAAATCTTGTTTTTGGCTTGAGTTGAAGAAGTCAAGGTACTAATTAAGGACAAGCAGCGAGGGGATTTTCAATTGATTTGTTACTTAATCTTGTGATTTTCTTGTGTGATATTTTGCGTCGACGGGAATTTCAAGCGCACTACCATAAAGTAAGTGCTTAGATTAAAATGATAAATTAGACAATTAGCAATTGATTAGTCGGCATACGAAGAAAGAATAAATGGAGTGGTCTTTACAGCAGACCAGGTGCATGAACCATAGCACCAGGGTTAGATGGAAATCGTCAAGAGGAAGACGACTGCATGGAATTTAGAGGAGATTAGACTACACTTATCTACTAGAATATATTCTTCGAGCCACTAAGTAGATTTTTTGCACTTGGTTTCACGGAATGGGACGAGAAATTACACGGGTGATTGGATTAAAATGATAAATTAGACTATTAGCATAAAAAAATAAGAAATTAAAATAGCAGCAAAAAGTTTTTGGATATCACGATTCTTAACAATAATATTTAATTAAATATTTTTTTTAAAATATGACAACAATTAAATATCATGGTTTGAAACCACAATAAAATTTTCATTGATATCTTTATTTATAATTGTGATATCAATTAAATTCAGGAATAACTAATTGACTATTTTATAATAGTTATTTAAATCGGTCGACTGAATTGAAAATAAAAAGAAAAATTATAAAATTATTAAAACCAAGTCTTGGGGTGATATTTTTTAAATCTAAAGATCTGACTAAAAAAAATTTATGAAAATTCCTGTAAAAATTTGAATATTGTCCAATAATAAGATAAAAAGTTATAGCTCTTTTGAGCCATCATTTTAGTTTGTTTTGACCATACCTTCTCTTGAGTCTAGATCTGTCTCACTGGTCTATAAATGTATATGCTAGGCTATCTATGTAATCTGTCTGGAGCAGATCCTCATCTAATTGTGGCAGACTTCCACATGACTGCTTAAAATTACTTGTTATCACAAGTTTAACTATATCATCGACACTTATAAAATATATTTGGAAGAAAAAATTCATAAAATTATGGTTTTTATATGAAACAGTCGATCGACTCATATAATTGAATCAACCGACCGACTAATTTAGTCAAAGGATTGTCAGTGAAGCTACGTGTTAAGTTATCGTGCTTTTGAAACGTGACATGTTTAAATGTCGCTATTCGGAAGAAGATTGATAATGTGAAAATGTGATATTTCATGGAATCTTTTGCAAATGGTTTTAAAAAATGTAAAACGCCAAAGAAACTGATTTCTGATAAAGCAAAATCCTATGTTTTGGTTCTAGCGTTTGTCTCAATTAATATATCCATCTTATAAATTTTTATGTAGCCAATCTCATAATCATAACTTTGAATGTGATTCAATTTGACACCCTCAATTTCCAGCACGGTTTATGAATTTCAGAAATTTATAGTTACGAAACTATATACCAGGAACTAGAATATTAGGTGCTTAATTTTTGTTGGCGGTAGTGTTTAGTTATAATCTCGGGATATAAGAGATAATGATAATTAAAACAAAAAAAAATAAGAAAAAAAGTACGAAAATCATGTTTGGTAGTAGTATACAAGACGTGATGACTATTTTTATATCATGTTCGATTATTATAAATAAAACATAATAAAATATAAAAAGGTTTATTTTACTTTTAATATATATTATTAGCATATATTTTAAAAAATAATTAGATTTTATTTTTTCTACTTTAGTTTATATTGAGTGTTGAAATTAATAATATTATAATAACCTTGGTTACAAAACTTGAACTAAACTGGTGAGTTGACCTAGAACATGGACCAATCCAATTTTAAACAAATAGAGGAATGATTGCTCAACCTAACTCGATAAAAAACCAGGGTTAAAACAAGGGTCAAAATGAGGTTGCTTTGACTTTTTTTTTTTTAAATAGATCAACTTGGGTTAACCCTCTTAATCTGTATCTCAGACCTTATCTTGGATTGACTTTCAAGTCGAGTTTTAAAAATATATTTATAACCATTTTTATCCATACATTGACTTGAGTTGACCCTCTGAACCCTGACTTGAGCCTTGATCCCCTTTAACTCTCAAGTTAGATTTTAAAACTACAATAACAACCTTTTTTTTTTTTTTCTATACATTAACTTTCAAGTCATGTTTACCTTCCTAACCCATGACATGAGTCTTGTTTTTGATCGACCTCCAAGTTGAATTTTTAAACTATAATAACAATTACTTTTATTTTTATATTGACTCGAGTAAACTTGGGTCAACCCTCTCAACCTGTGACCCAAAGTTTTTCTCAGATCAACCCTCAAATCAGGTTTTAAACTATAATAATAACTACTTTTATTATTATATTGATTTGGTTCATCTCAAGTCAACCCTTCCACCCTACAATCCGGATCTTACCTTGAATTAACTCTAATTTTAATTTTAAAGTTATAATAATAATTATTTATATTATATGTATTATATTAATTTATAAGATTGGCCCATTTCGTGCAGAAAAGACGAGATTTATGAATTGCTAGATGATTTATTAAGAGAGCTAATAGAGTAATAGTATGGTGGTCTACTTCTAATTAATGCATCACGGGCGACTTGTTTACTCAGTGCGAGCGACGGCTCTAGTAGTTTCGTCTGTGACGGGTCTGGAATCCCTGCAGTGAAGTCTGGTAGCAGATGCTTCTAGGATTGATACTATACCACGTTTCTTTTTTATTCCAGGCGACGACCTTGCCACCGAGTTTTACACCACTACCGTTGCCTTCCACTTTCTACTAGAATTGATTAGTCGGCATACGAAGAAAAAATAAATGGAGTGGTCTTTGCAGCAGACCAGGTGCATGAACCATAGCACCGGGGTTAGATGGAAATCGTCGAGAGGAAGACGACTGCATGGAATTTAGAGGAGATTAGACTACACTTATCTACTAGAATGTATTCTTCGAGCCACTAAGTAGATTTTTTGCACTTAGTTTCACGGAATGGGACGAGAAATTACACGGGTGATTGGAATAGTGTGTGTGTGTGTGTAGAAAATGACAATTTAACCTTCCACGAAGCTTTCGATCTCACAATGTGGATAAGGATTAAATAGAAGTGTAAATGGGCGAGGAGAGATTACAAAATTATTTGAATATTCCATGATTCTAATTGAAGGTGGATAAGGAAATGGGCTGGAAATAACAGAGGATGCTACTGCGAAATTACAAAATAGCTGATTTTGGGCTTGACGAGCTTATGGTGAATAAATAACCTTCACGCCCCGCCATCTCTTGACTCTAATAAAAATAGCAGTAAAGGATAGTTTTGTCATTTTACTATCCATGGCATGTGAACTGAACGCATCCCGTCTTCCGTTCCTCTCTGTCGGAATATTACTTACCGCTCGAACAAATTAACAAATTTAAAACAATATTCGTAAAACACTTAATTAAGAAAAGATATTGTATCTTTATAATTAAAAACTCCCTAACCTATCCCTGTTCATGTTTTTCTTTTTTGTTTTAACAATCTTTTTTTATACAAGTAGAACCTGGAAGGCTAAACCCACACGTGGATGACACATAACCCTTCTCACATTGTTCAATTGGAGCAAACAACACACGTCATCTAATTAGATGATCCAGATTTTAGTTACCTTCAAGCATCAAAAAACCAGAGAATGGATTTTACCTGATATTCAACTTCTTTTCACTTAAAAATATTTCAAAGCACATTCAATCGAGAACTATTTTTTTTATTAAAAAAAAGACTGCCAATTCACTATTGATGAAAACTTGGGCCCGGTGACAGCAAACCCCAACTGGGCACAGTAAGTCAGTAACCAGACCAACAATCCCACCATCCCGACTTCCGACCAAGGAACTAAAATAAGTGCTCTCGCAATTTCGCAAGCATAGATGGTAGAGGAGAAAAAAAGTGCGAGACCACATCCTAAATACAAACAGCAACGATTAAAAATCTCGAACTGCACGACTGCACAGCGAGGCTTCCAAGACACACGAACAAAAATACTCTTCAGCTACTATTCCAATATAAATCTAGCATCTTGGTTAGAGTGAGATACACCCTTTCCCAAAGTTTTTAAACATAAATTAATAGTTCACAAACAAGACACAAAGACGATCAAAGTCAAAACTTGTCAACAAAACAGGTTCAGGAAAGATATCAAAATAGCCTACGTGATTGGTGCCACTCTAGACCTTAATAGCATACTTTCTCATTGGGAAGTATATTTCTCTCTTCTTTTCGCGCTCAGTCTTCAGTGATTGCTGCATAAACGAGCATATCAAAATGTTAAGAAAGACAGCAGAAATACATGACATAAAAGTAAGAGACGATGACCAATAACAGATTCCATAAACTTCATTCTAATTATAAACAATGATTATGTTCTGCCGAAATTATTGAAGTCCAGAACTTTTAGAGATGAAAACATTTTCACATCAGAACATATTTGACAAAACATAATGCTTTGCCTGATCACACACAATCAATCCCACTGACAAAAATATGAATAAAAAGAAAAAATATGCACCAGCAATGGAGTCCTGACAAAAATCACATTGCACTGAAAATTATAGCATCATTACTACACTGTAAATTAACCGGAGAGAAATTGCATCATTTGCAAACTTCCCAGTGTGGACAGTATATTACAGATCCATTTTCTATCAATCACAAGGAAAAATGATCACCACATGCTAACATGAAGCACCGATGCCACACACAGCTAAACTGCCTACAATTCCAGACCAAGATAAAATACCAGTAATTGCAAAAAGGTCCCTCCTAGAGGAACAAGATCATTCCCTATTCTGCTTTTTTCACCCTTAAAAAACAAGATTTGTACAAGAACTGGTATGCTTTAAAGAGACATAATAGTATGTAAATAAATCAACATTTTAAACTCGAGTTCCTAATCAACACACAGAGGTCACCTACTTGGCTGGATAGCCTTGTAAAAACACATCTATAACACAACACCTTGTCAAGGCTTTGATGTTTCAGGCATAAACAAATAGTTCAACAGCAAAAGCTAGCATGCAAAAAAAAAAAACCAGCCCAGCACCCAACACAAGATAATAGAGAAGAGATCAGAAAAAAAGTATTACTTGATGCTTGGTAAGCCTCCGGCGGATAGCTCTGGTCTTCTTGGGACGCAGGTCAAGAGGCAAAAACTTCTTGTTCTTGTAAGCCTCCCTCAATACAGCCTTCTGCTTCTGCGAAATCACAGTCAAGACCTGTGCAATCGACAACCTCACAACCTTGCTGCATCCAACATCAAGACACAACACAAACACAAAAAAATATATAAATAAAAACATAACCACAAAAAACAATTAAAAAAACAAATTCAATGAGTAAAACCAACAAAGAGTAGATAAAAAACAACAAGATATTGTGCATTCACTATATAAGACCTAGGCATTGTTCAGTTCCAAAGTTGAACGAACATTTATCACTCCAAAGAGAATGAAACTTACGAGTTACCTGTTCCAAAAAGATGATTAAATACTGTATAAATTTCTTAACAAATTCAAAAAAGAATATAAACTAATTAACATGTTGTCTTTTAGCTTAATAGCCCTTAATATCAAGATGCTATATAAACCAAAAGGAAGTGCACAATAAACCAAACACTGCCTCGTAAACAAAAATGATATTTTAAAATCAAGGCTATATATATTAATTTCAATGGCAAATCCATATCCCCAAAACATGCAGGGTAGATGAAATCACTTCAATGGTTTACAAAACAAACGATTTTATTTATCTACTTAATTCTTTTAACAGAAAGCAGCCCTAATGACAGCAAATACTGCCTAGATAAATTTTAAAAAAGCACACTAGTATAGCATAAAAGGGGCAAACGAAACGCTTTGTAAAACCATAAATAAATACCTAAGAAAGAGCCCATCAAACTTAATAAGTAACTAAATCCGTCAATCAATCAGTTTTTGTGAATAAGAAAACACAAAATGGCAAAATAGGAGGGATGGTAAGCGTTTACATCTTGGAGAGCTTGTTAGGAGCACCACCGGTGACCTTAGCAACGCGAAGGAGAGCAAGCTCAGCTTTGAGATCCTTCAACTGAGCCAAAAGATCTGTCTTTGATTTCTGTCTCAACTCATGGACCTTGATTCTTGCTGTTTGAAATCATTCACAAAAACCACAAATCAGAAATAGAAATACGCAATAATAAAACTCTAAGCAAAATCAACTGATTCTATGTTTTTTCAAATCGTTACCCATTGCTTCGCTTCTGTCTCTCTCTCTCTCTCTCTCTCTCTCTCTCACACACACACACACACTCTTGCAACGGCTGCGCGGCTCTCCTGTGTTGTGCAAACTGGAAACCCTAAATAGATGAAGGGTTTTGGAGTATTTTATAGCGGGAGCTAGAAATGGGCTAGGCTCGATAGTATTTGGGCCTGGGTTTGCCCACTAGCTTGGGAAAGTATCTCTTTAGATGTGGGCCACCGGTGATTCCATTAGTATGGGCCTAAATTAAAATAATGTTGATGTTGGGCTGAGATTTAGTTTACTTTCAGTTGAGCTAGGTATTTGCAGGCCCAGATAAATAATGATCTGGTTGCGATCCAATAACCAATGCTCGCTTCAGTTCTTCCACGACATTTTTAATAGAGATTTTTCTAACAAAAAGTTTGCTATATAGTTCAGGTAATAATTTCTCAGCGGGCCTTCATGTAAGATCACGGTACAATTGGGCCTTGTTTTTTTATCTCAGTTGGGATGCTCTTTTACGGGCCAGCCCAGTAATGATTGAAGGATCCAGTTTCATTTATGTTCGGGCCTAGACAATTATTTCTGGCAGCCGGATTAATTCACTATAAAAAATCATCTAGGAAAAAAAATAATCACACCACCTAAACAAAATTTACGAGGACTGTCAAAGTTGTGCAAGCACTAAGCAAAACGCGTGGAACTTTGAAGCGACAGAGGAAATCGAGCCAATGCCCAGCTTGCTGAGAAAAAAAATATATTTAAGTGCTTCAATACAATACAATAATGTGAATTATTTCAGGGGTGCTTAGAATACTATTTTTTTTAAATGATTTTTTAAAAAAATATATTAAAATAATATTTTTTTTATTTTTAAAAAATTAATTTTAATATTAGTATATCAAAACAATTCGGAAATAAAAAAATATTAATTTAAAATAAAAAAAATTTAAAGGATATTTTTAAAATATAAAGGTAAAGGGGATCAAAAAGATCCCTTGCATTTATTTAAAAATAAAATGCCAGGTCAACATCCCCATTTTTTATTTAGTTAGGAACTGGCAAGTGGCATGGAGTCATTGACTACCGCAAATTGCACGCCTCGCGAGTCGTGATTGCTATCAAAAGTCTCTAGCGACAATGATGTTCAACAAAATAAGGCAGAACTTTATTTTATAGTGTCTGGCCCTGTACTTTGATAACTGTACCGGTCATCATTACATCAAATCGGACCGAAATTTTTGACCAGAGCATCGATTGTCATGGAAAAAAAAAACGAGTGAGAAAATTTTAATTCCCGGTCAATAAGCTATCCTTATGTTTAAGTTTTCATGTCATGAGAAAGTAATGTAAAATATATTTTCTAGAAACTTAAATTTTTAGATTTAAAACAATTATTTAATATAATATTAAAATCTTGTTGATCAAATAATTATAAGACTTGTATAAAATTTCAAACCGAAGAACTTTCATTTAAAAAAATATATAAAAAAATAATATAAGTCTCATTTAAAAGTTTTTGATACATAATTTCAACATTATATTTTATTTAATTTTATTAGTTAGAATTAAAATAATAAAATTCAAATTTATAATGATATGATCATCGATTACAATGCTTAATTTTATTAGCTATAATAAAAATAATGAGATTCGAATTTATAATCATTAATATTTTCATATCATATTTAAAAATTAATTCAATTGAAAAATTTTAAACTATCAAATAAAATCCTAATAATAATTTTATATTATTTTTTAACATTATCATAAATTTAATAAGTTAAGTGCATGTCTGACCTGGAGATTTGAATGGCCATCAAAGAATTCAAATCTCCACTTAAATTTTAGGATATATATATATATATATATATATATATATATATATATATATTCTCTTAAAATTAAATAATCAACGTTTAAAATTTCAAGACCGTTCACCGTCCGGCGTATGAACTTTCTCCAGCACACATTACATTATATCTATACCCGAGAGACGTGGCACGTCATATTGATCATATCTTGATATCTGGATCTAAGAATATAGAAATCAAGAATCATGGAACGGTGACGTTAGCCTGAACAGTGAATCATAATGAAATTGGAAATCGATGATCGTATTGGCTCGTTGGTTGCTTTGAATTGCATGACAAAATTAATGAATTCTACTTTGATTTTGATTATTAGATGCTTCTCTCACCCTTTGTTTCACCGAATATTGAGCTGCTTCAGTCACAATCAAGTGCTATCGATCGATGCTTGTCAGATGAAGCAATTATGAGACTTAGTTTAAGTGGATTTGTGCCTTGTATTATTATTATTATTATTATTCAAAATCTAAATAATCCTAGCCACGGAGACCGCAATAAAAAATTATAAATACAATAGTCAGTCTAGCTAGGGTTTACTGTTTCTCAACATTCATCTAATCGTTTGTTTTGTATTTAGAAGAATTTCTACTGTTTTTATTTTAATATCATCCATGTATATTGCATTTTTGTTGTCACCACATCCTTCCATTGGCTAGCTTCATTAGAGCTTTTAAAAATTGACACGTGTCATGCTTCTATAACATAAAATTTCATTTGGTGTATTTTTTGGTCCCTCATGTTTTAAAAAACCTAATTTAGTCCCTGTATTTTATTTTTATGCGAGTCTTTAATTGAAAGCTTTTTAGTCATCATATTTCACAATGTATACAATCTTGTCCCTAACATTCTTTCGACCAGGTTATTGCATATCAAATCATAAGCTTTGTTAAGGCTCTCAAAATAGATATATAATATTATAAAAAATAAAAATTCACCAAAATCATAATATTATCAATCATAATCATAAAAAAAATCACATTTATAATCAATTAATCTAAGAATATAAAAATTATTAATATATGATTTATTTTAACATAGAGTTCATGATCGTAATATCATGTATCAACTATGAAAGTTCTTTTTTTCCTTTCCTTTTAATTCTTGTCCCGATTTTTCAAGGCTAATATTGGGTAAGTAAATCTAAAAAAAATATAAGAAAACTCTCACAACCCACATCAATAATATTACATGAAATAAAATTTAAAGTATCATTAACTATTTGACTAATTAAGTTTTCAACCTGACATATATGAATTTAATTTAGAGACTAAATTATACATACTACAACTACAATGACTAACAAACTTTCAATTAAATATTTTCTTTATAAAAAATAAAATACGAGGATAAAAGAAAAAAATTAAAAATCAAGGATCAAAATGTACAGAAACAGAAATTAAAGCTATAAAAACAAGACACATGTTGATTTTTGTTAGTGCTAAACTGCTAATGACAACAACTCATGAAAGAACGTGACAACGAAAGTATAATATACACGAATAACATCAAAGTGTAGTGTCCTAGTTTGGAAGAATGCATATTATCCACTCAAGACTCGGTTCATGAAGACTACAAAAATATCCCTATCGTTAAATACAAAATTGGAAGATGAGATAGGATAAGTTTCCAGGAAGATAATCCTCGAAGGGCTTTGTTGTTCTGCTTTTCCTGCGTGGATTTGAGCCATATTCTAGCATTGAAAACGACGAGAGCCCGAAATTAAGGAGGCAAGGAGCCAGGAAACTTCACTCACTGCTGCTGTCGAAAAGAATTGAATTCCAATAGCTACTCAGTTGCAGGCCCCGAAAAGGCAAAAACATTAGCTGACAAATAAACCTTCACAAGGCCAGTTCTCTCGAAGGAGTAATTAAATCATGCATATCACACAAAAAATGATGCTCGAGCATTGATGGTCCACAAAAATGTCAAAGGTGTGGTCCAGTTCTCTCGAAGGAGCTGTTCTCGAAGGAGCCATGTATAATGTGAACATGAAAAGATTCATGGTCTTCTCGAAACTGGTTTCACACGACGGCGGCAAGATTGCCAGTGCAAATCAAAACATGATGTTACATGATTAACTATGCATGCTAGATTACCGATTTTTTTTTTAATCTTGTTTCGAAAACGTTGGGGAAATTGTCTATGCTTAATTATTCAATACTAGTTGTAAATCATCATTTTTTCTATTGATTATTACTAAAAGACATGAGAAATATTAACTAGGCCATTAATTTCATGCTTATTACTAACAGAAGGGGTGGAAAATATATATTAATTTCCTTTCCTTTCCATTTTCCATTTTCTATTTTCTATTTTATGAAGGATCGGAATATCTCATAAGAAATACAAATAATTAACAGATAATTTCTCTCCATGCATACACTTCCTATTTATTATTTATTACACACGACGGGTTTATAAAAATAAAACTTAATTTCAACTACCCCCACCACCACTACTCTTTCTTCTTTTTTATCCTTGAAGGAATAACTAATTGCCTATTCAGAACGGCAACGGAAGCGCCTAGGCCTCCCATGGCGTAAACCAAGAAGGAAATTGCGAAAAGCATTGACCAAAAAGCAGTTAAAGAGGAATATGACTTGATTTTGTAATACAAAAATGGTAGGATATTGTCCACTAAGGCAAGTTGCTTGTCCAGGCTACAGCTCCGCGTGATCTCAGCAAAGAAGAATCAAATCCAAATATTAAATTTAGAAAAATCAGGGAAAATTAACTCATCCTTGTCACCTTCCCTTAATTATTAACAGCCATTATGTAATCATCTTGTATTTATCATCTTTAAAACCAACAACCTCTCACGTTAGGTTTGCACATGACCCTTCACAGTTTTTTTTACCAGAATCTTTCTTGACAGGTGAATTCAGGTGTTTTTTACCGCCTGATAAATCTCAATTACAAGTGAATCTAGCAATAATAAGGTTATAAAACTGGGAAAGGTAATGGCATGCCTGTAGGGTACCAGACACAAGCAAGTCGTTAGGTTTAAAACTATCTAAATATGGCCACGAAACAGTTATAAATATGTTCAAATAGATTCTGAATACATCTCAACACTCCACTTCCGCTCCTTTCTCTGCTTCTGTAATCCTTGTTCGTATCTTATTCTTTCCTTCTTTACCTGAGGTTTTATAGAACTTAATTTCTTCCAGCTATATCTCTTAATTATCTTTATCTACCCTGAATTCTCTTAGTGTTCCCTTTTCGCTATCTTAATCTTTTTCTCTACATCTATACATACTCATCAAAACCCAAGTTTTCATTCGTACAAAATAACAATTCCCTGAGATTTTTCAGCATCAGCTTTCACTGTCTAATTCATAAACATCCTATCAAGTTTCAGGTTTCTGGGATCCTTCAACGTCATGGTACGTATAGCTCTCTATCTGGGAAATCTGTTAATCTCTTGTTTCTTTTGTTTCTGAGAAAGTTTTACCTCTCGCTCCTGTTTTTTATATATAGTTGTTTTACTATTTACCTTTTTCTTCTTCTTTTCTTCTTGGTTTAATATTTTCAGGCACGAGAGATTGGAAATGTCATGTATGATGAGGTTAGATAAGTTCATGTGGCTATATTCATATGTTACTCTCTTTCTTTCTTTTTTGAATTATCTTATAGTATTTTATTTTATCAGTTTTTAAACTGTTTTTCCTTTTATAAATTTTTGTAGGAGTTTGTATTGAATTCTCGAGGATTGAAGCTTTTCGCATGCAAATGGATTCCCATGAATCAAGAACCAAAAGCCTTGGTCTTTATTTGCCATGGTTATGGCATGGAATGCAGCATCACCATGAACAGTGAGTATCCACAAAAATCTGCTTGTTAAGGCTTTGAAGTTTGCCTTGATGAATATCAAAACGTTATGGAAAATTGGCAATTCAATCCTAAGGGGCGTTTCCACTATAATTTCCAGGCACGGCGATTCGGCTTGCAAAGGCAGGTTATGCAGTTTATGGTTTAGATTATGAAGGGCATGGAAAATCAGCTGGTTTACAAGGCTACGTGGAAAACATGGATTACGTTATCAATGACTGCTCTAGTCATTTTACAAGTATATGTGGTAAGATTTTATTTTTCTTCTTGTAACGTGTTTATAATTGTATATATCAACTGTCTTGAAGCATCCTGTATGGCCAATCATTTCTTCTTCTTCTTCTTGTTTAATTTTAGAGAAGCAAGAGAACAAGGAGAAGATGAGATATTTGTTAGGAGAGTCCATGGGAGGAGCAGTCGCTTTGCTCTTACACAGAAAGAAGCCAGATTTTTGGGATGGTGCGGTATTGGTGGCACCCATGTGTAAGGTATATATCTTAATTTGTTTTATTTTTTTCAAAAAAAGAATGCCTACCCTCCTTTATTATAGTGTTTCACACGTCTGGTAGCTCTTTTTTTTCACTTATATATCCATGGTCTGCCTACAAAATTGGATCTAGTTCTTGTTGCTTTCTAGTTGTTTGTATGATATGTTTTTATGCTGGCTAGAATTTTATTCAAATAAAAATATAAAACAGAGTGTTTTACCTTTTCAACCACTTTAGTTTGAGTCAGTCGTTAGGACAAGCTGTTTCCGAAAACCTTTTTAAGTTGAACACTGGCCAATGGTTGCAGGAAAAAAAAAAAACAGCTGAAAAGCTCTGTAATTGTCAAATAAACTTGCGCAGAAATTGGTCAGGCAGGCAATATTTCTCGTCATTTTATTGATCTGGTCCTCTATTAGCTGTTTGTACCCATTCAAGCTCAGTAAAAGGCATGAGGATTTACTTGAACTCGATTTTATCTGCAGATTGCAGATGATGTGAAGCCACCTCAATTTGTAATCACTATTCTAAGAAAGCTTTGCAGTATCATTCCAACTTGGAAAATAATCCCAACCAAAGATATCGTGGATATTGCCTTTAAAGTACCTGAAGTAAGACAACAGGTATATTTCTTCTAGCTCCAAATATTTATTTTCCTCCCAATTTGTAATGACTTTTCCCCCCACTAAAATGATATATTAATAATTGATGATTACTTAATTACAGATCAGAGAAAACCCTTACTGCTACAAAGGGAAACCTCGCTTGAAGACCGGGCATGAACTTCTAAGGACTAGCTTGGATCTTGAGCAGAGGCTACAGGAAGTGTCATTGCCGTTTATAGTTCTGCATGGCGAAGCAGATAGAGTGACAGATAAATCTGTCAGCGAGCAACTCCTCAGGGTGGCTTCAAGTTCAGACAAGACCATTAAGTTGTATCCTGAGATGTGGCACGGTCTACTTTATGGAGAACCAGTACAAAACAGTGACATTGTTTTTGAAGACATTATCGATTGGTTAGATAACAGGACTGATCGTGGAAATACAAGACTGGAGAGGGAGCAAAAAAACAGGCATGATGATTTTTCCAAGTCTAAATAAGAGCAAGAAATTCAGTGGTGATGATCTTCCCCTGGGCAAGATTTAGTTCTTCAATTCGATGAGTGCGAGGTGGAATTTCCATTACAAAAACAGTACATCCCAAATGATGACATGATAATATTCATCAATAATCTGGGCAGTCGGACTGGACTGTTCTATGTAAAGGCTAAAGTGAGCTTAGAAGTAAGAATTGTGAGATACAAGGGGGCATTTAATACATAAAATGGCTTCGGGAAATTCATTCATTACGCCTGCATATCCTCTGTACAAAAAGTTCGTTTTACAGAAAGCTTTCTAATTTAACAGTGAGCAACTTCTATCTTGATTTCCAGAAAGTGTTCGCTAGCTAATTTATCACTTCAGTTCTGAAGTAATTGTAGATAACATGTATCGAGTAATTATAGCAACCATCAAATTCACAAAATGGAAGAAACCAAAACAAGAAGGCTTCTTTAACTGAAGTTTCACAAACTGATCATCGTGAAAACCTTTTAACCAACGAGTGCTAACCTACTAGAGTTGCATATGCACCCAAGCTACGTGCCTACTATTAGGTACAAAGTTACTTCGAGAAAGTCAGTGGCAAGCCAACCAGGCGGACAATGACTGCAAGTATCAACCTTCAGCTGTAAATAGGGTTTCACAGCATGCCAGGACCACCCAGACACCATTAGGTGGATAGAAGGCGGTGCACCATGACAAGCAAATCCATTTCCCATTTACCTGTTGAAAAAGTGAAGCTTGATCGCTTGCATTTGCAGGGAGCTAAAGAAAATCACACTCAGGTTACTATACAGGCCCCATGCCAACAATAGAACCACTGCATGGATAGGAGGGTTGACGTTGAAAGCTTCCAGCCTCTCCCTGACGGTCCCAGAAGGTTGGAATCAAACCCTTCCGTAGTGCGCTTCTTTGAGGGTTGCTCAAGCAATCTTCTATGCGATCCAGGCTTCTCAATTTACTGGTTGACATGGCATATGGAAAATTGAAAGCAGTTGTAAGAAGTGAATTTATTTTTTTTTGGCAACCAAAAGGTTTTAAAAAGTCAGGCAAAGAAATTAGCCATATCACAAGTTAAGTAGAGCACAGAAGCTTTTTTTTTTTTCCTTGAAAAATCCAGCGAGACAGTTGCAAGGACCCAACCATAAATATTATATATATATATATAACAGTTGGAGTATACTTTAACTATTAGTATATCTATAGAACAAATGAAAGGGTGAATGGAGCCTTCATCAACAACACTTGCTCATCAAAAAATTAACACAAAACAAGGACTCACCATCTTCTCCTGTAAAATATTTAATTGATTTCGTATACCTATTTATTATACTCCATAAGCGACGACCTCATAGCCAAACACTTTTCACATCATAGGGTGTTTGATTGTACAAAAGGTTCGTATATAGTTTCAAATCCGAATCCCAAAAAGACTCACACAGACATTATAATGCATTCATGAAAATGAGTCCGTCCCACTCCTGCAATTTCAAAAACAACTGTGTGCATGCATATTGAGCTGCACATAAGATGATCACAATATTTAAAAGGGGAAAAGAAGCACCTTCAAGTTAATCTTTCCTCAGATGATCTTGTTTCGAACTTCTTCAAGTTTCTTGAGTATCTCCCCAGGAGTTCTGTCCAGCTCATCAGCAATTTTTCTTTGTGCATCAAGGGGCAGAGTTGGGAACTGCTCGCATAGATCCCCATCAATCACATCCTGCAAAATTATCCCAAAGGCTTTAGCATTCTTTTAGAAAATACCAGGTAGCACTATAACTTAGAAAAAAACAAATAAATTACTGAGACAAATAATTACATGTATCGTTCCAGTTTGAAACAGCTCATGGCTTTAATAGCATTTTAAATTGGTGTTGAGAAACCATAATCAAATGAGACCATCTATATTGACTTACCTTAACAGGAAAATAAGCAGACCTATATGACATATGATCTCTTCCACACAAAGGTGGGTGGTCTTGTCTCAAATGCATCTCCAAGTGTGAAAAGAAGTCAACATCATCTCTAGAGGTGAATGGAAGTAGGGCCCCAACACTCCCCATCACTGTCCCATATATGATGCACTCGCCACCACCTGGAATTAGAGATGCCTTCTGCAAACTGTTAACCACATCACCGATATGAAACTGCACTATCTCCTCTACCTTGTTTGGAGCTCCATTAAGCTTCCCCTGCTCCCACTTTATCTTTCCACCAGTTGGATCTTCTTCTATCTCGTCAGAGACATCCTGTGGCAGCCTCGCAAAGTAGATATTTCCAAACTTGTCTGCACCAGCCATGCTATCAAAATCTACATGGTATGATGATGTAAGCCATCTTGGGACACTATCATCAGCAAAAATATACAGTTGATTTTCATCCCGCCTGTACTTGCAGAAATGAAATGACTGCAAAGCAGACACCAAAAATATACTTCATAATGTCACCAGGAAAAATATGACATAAATATGGGAAAATGTATATAAAAACAAACAAATATCTAAAAGGAATATATATCTAGATTAAAGGTATTTAGAAAACATACTTCTTGAATGTCACCCACATAAATCCGATCACGGTAGGTGTGGATAGAAATGATGGTGTTGGGGAACAGCTTGTTCTCACACTTCCTAAGCAACCTCTTTTTCCCCAAGTCATACAATCTCAGCACCGATCCTATTCCAGCAAGTAATCTTCCCTGAAACTGGCATAAAGCAAGTGGAACACCTTCTACTTGAGTCTTATGCAAAAGTTCTAGGCTTTTGCCATCATCCACAAACTTATAAATGTGAATGAACCCAGTAACCAAGCTTCTTTTGGGCCAAAACTGCAGTCCCTTGGCTGTACCAACAGCTAAGAGAGTTCCGTGCTCCTTGTCATGGAAATTTACAGTGCACAAGCTAAATGCAGCTTCATTGTCTTGAAGCTCCAGCAAGCAAGTAGTAGCAGCAGACCTTGGGTCAAGGACTCTAATGCAAGAAACCCACTTGTCTGACTCAGCCTTTGGATAACCATACTGCTCATCAGATAGGGGGTCATCTTTATCATCATCATCACCATTTTCCATCTGCTCAGCACTGGCACTTCCATTTTCCCCCATTCCAGAAGCTTCAAAACACTCCTTTTTAGCTGCTTCACGCTCCTCTGCTGTATATGCTCCTTGATCGCTCTCAATAATCACCAACAATTTCCGCTTAGGTTGAAGCACAAACTTTCTTGGCGTGTATCTTAGAGGTATTGCAGTTTCATTAAATGTTTCTCCCAGTCTTTCAATTGTAAAAATCCTCAATGCATCCCCGGCGACAGAAACAACACCTTCTGCACACTGATCAGATGAGAATGAAGCAGCATATTCAAGAGTCTCGTATGAAAGGGGAGTTAACAGAAAATGCCCTTGGTGAATATAACCAAGCCAGGGTCGACTAGATAAGCACAACATTGCACGTCGACCTCTCACATTAATGGAAAAAAGTTTTGGGGCCCTCAAACCCAAAAATCGGGAACGAGAGTCAGAAAGCTGGCCTGTCACCATGTCCACCACTGTCCTGAATAGAACCCCAGTCTGCAAACCAGCATTAAGGAAAAGACTGGCAGGGTGATCAGCACCATCTTCCCCACCAATTGATGCCTGAACCTCAAGAAAGAGGAGGGATTCTGGAGGTGCTGAAACACTTTGCACACTCAGAATCTGCATACAGTCATCAGGATCCAAAGACAAGACACGGATGGTGTTATCATACGAACCAACTGCTAGGAATCGAGACCTCTGTCTTCCTTCTGGAACAGGGGCAATGTCCAAACAGGCCACATCTCCTGACATCTCATGCTTCTCCACTTCCATTAGCTGACCAGTCATATCCACCTCAAAATATATAAGCTCCCCTCCACTTAAAGCAATAACCACTTGAAGTCTATTGGAGCCAACTTTCACAATTGTCCTCTTTGCAGGGGTTCTCCACTCATTAATACGCCCATCTTCCCTGATATGTATTATGCCATTTGGGTGAATTTGCATCAAAGAATCATCGCCAATTAAAGAAACGGCAAGTGAAGGTGTGGTATCAAGAAACCCAGTATCACTAACTTCCTCAACTGTTTCTCCAATTGAAAGCACAAGAGTTGCATTGTTAAAAGACACAACAATATACGCATCAAACTCGTCATAAATATTCTTTTTCACAGTCCAAACTGCACTCGGTACACCAGGAAGCTGTGACACAGCCATCTCACTAATGGCCAAACCAGGCCTCAATATCCTCAATGATGAACGAGGACCACGCCCACAAAGTGAAAATATCTGTGGGGTTTCTTCGTCAAAAAGATTTGCAACCTTCATGTCCATAATAGGCATCAAGCTCTCAACCTGGTCAATCCTAACAAGATTCTTTAACCCTCGTGGCTGGAAAAACACAGGCTGGAAGCCTTCCTCAGTTTCCATCAAAGTAGCAGATGAGGCCTCCACATCCTCTTCCTCCCCAATGGCCTGAAACTGATACAACGCATGATTCCCAAACTCTGATGCAGCAAACAAAAACCCTGATTTCAACACACACATCGAGGATGTGACTGGGATCGTATCAAAATACTTAATCTTCAATTCCTTCACCTTGTCATTCTCATGATCCAACGTAACCTTAAAAATGTCACCATACTCCGTCTGCAACAAAAAGAAAAACATTGATTTCTGCTTATGAGTAGCCGCAGAGACTATCAAAACCCCACGTTCAGCAGGCAAATCAGCACGCCTGGGAATCACAGCCCTCACATCAGGATGCCCTTGATTCTTATAAATCACAAAATTCTCCACACAAACTAAAACCCCACTTGGACCATCACCACCTCCAGGTACCGTAACAAGCATATTAGCGCCATTATCAACCTGCTCAGACCATTTCCTGGAGACATGATTAAGCCCCAAATCAAGCTCGTAAAACGTCAAATTCTTCTGTGCTTCACTCGCGGATTGCCCTGTCGAATCCTGATCTGCTTCCGAATAATCCAACTCAATGGCAGCAAAAATAGGATTATCAAACCCGCAATCAACACCACATACAGAGTAACATATAGTATGAGACTTATGCGCCTCTAAAGGTGAAGAAATGGTTAACCTGGCAACAGTATCTCTATTCAAAACATAAACTAACTTCTGTTTCTCACAAGCACCAATCATAACAGCTCTTCCCTTCGGATCAACTGCCAAATACTGACCCGGAACAATCCGGCGACAACCGGATTTTCCAAAAGTTTCTTGATGAATTTTGTCAAGGACATTTCTCTCCTTGTTATATTCTAAAATTACAATCCTACCCGAATCAGAACCAACAACAATATAATCTTTTTGAGCGCCAGTTAGTCTAAACTGAGCTAATGAGCGAATTGCACCGAAAATTTCAACAGATAGAACTGTTTGGAGCTTACCGTTCTCGTCAGGGCGGAGAAGATCGAGGACTTTGCCGCGAGCGACTACGATTTCTTGTGCTTTGCCGCCGGAGAAGTTGCCGTTTATGGCGGAGATGATTCCAGTGGCTCGTTGGAGAGTGAGGCTGTAGAGGTACATGGTACAGTTAGGTTTTGAAGTGGGAGAAAATGGTGGGAATCGGGGTTTTAGGGTTTTAAAGAAGAGAGCTAGCTAGAGAGTGACTCTGGATTTCCGAGAAAAATCGGCTCTCGTATGATTATTGAACTGACCACATGAGATTTATTGGTAATGGACTTTAAGACTCGGCCCATCAACTACCACTACAGAGAACAAGCCCATATATAAATCAAGAAGTCCTCTTACAGTTTATTGGGCTAGAGAACGGGCTTCGGTTAAAGCTAAACAAGGACCAGGCCCAGTTGTATCCAAGACGAATCTTTCTAGACTTCTAGTAATTAAATTAGGGATTGTTTGGTATCGATTTCGTCTTCTATTTTCTGTTGTAAGCAAGATATAAACATTTTTGTTTTTGTTTTTATTTCAAAAAAATAAAATTGACAACAAGTTTTAAAACTTTCAAAACCAAATAAAAGTAAGTCTTCTAAAGTCTTCAACTATAGGTTTTTTATATTTCTGGTTTATGTTTTAAATTTAAGGTAGGTTCCAAAGTTAAAAAAATAATTAGTAGAGGAGTTTATCATATAATCAAGTTTGAAGCGACCGAACTTCAAATTAAAATTGGATTAATAAATTTTATTAAATGGATAATTCTTTTTTTTTTTGTGTTAACCCGATTTAATTTGGACAAGTTAATAATTTTTTAAAAAAAAACTGGTCAATTAGGTTCTATCAAGTCAATATCTTATTCAATTCAAATAAAAATTAGATCTAGATCAAACTTCTGGTTTTGAGTTTTTTATATAAACTTAAAATCTTGAAATTTCTAGATAAACTCATAGACTAAGTTGAGTTTGATAGCTATAATCTTTGATTGTTGAAACCTATTAGTTGCTAGGGGTTTCGAGCCAACATCATTCCATCCATCACACACACCAGCTATTTCTAATCTCTTTCCTCTAGCGCATCATTATATAAAGAGTTTTTTTTAATATTATAGTAATTGTTGTTTTTTAAAATATTTTTTTAATTAAAAATATGTTGAAATAATATTTTCTATTTATTTTTTAAAATATTTTTTTTATACCAATATATTAAAATAATCCAAAAACAAAAAAAAATTAAATAAATAAATAATTTTAAAAAAAAAACACTTTAAAAACGCAAAAATAAATGTACCTTGACACCAAACTTTCATAAAACCCTTAAGATACAAAAGAAATTCCAATGATGTTCCTCTTTTTCTTTCCTTTTCCTATTCTTTGTTTTTTTTTTTTATATAAACTTAAGAACTTTAACTGAGATTGAATAGAAATTACATATTTAATCAAATTCACAGCAGACACAAGGCGTTCTTCAATGAATGTTTGTTCTTCAAAACAAAATTTGCCTAGATTGGCTGATAAAGTTACTGTGGTATTCTTCCTGCTCTCGCACAGAGAAAGAGGATTTCTGCAAATTGTTTTGCTAGGCTAGCTATGTTCATAATGATGGTTGAGAGCCAGGGGCGGGTCTAGGATTCGCAAATAAGGGGAGCAAAAGTAAAAATACTATTTTGCCAAGTATTACTACACAAGTATACAATATTATTTTACTATGTAATATTTGATTTAAACAAAGTCATCATATTAAAAATGAATTGCAAAACACAAAATAGTCCTTTTAATAGATAATCTCATACAATTATTCTAAACAAATCATTATTTTAGGTGTATGATTGAATAATGGGAAAGTCTAAAAAAACCACAGAGGGGAAATATGTAGAAAAAAAGTGGTGCAAATTCAATATCCATAAACTATTATGGACTATTATAAAATTTTTGAACCCCATTTAAGCTTTACCCCTATTGAGAGTAGATCTGATCATGAATCCTTTTAAAAAATCATCTATAACTAATAGTTTAAATTATTATATTGAATTAGTTTTTTAATATTATATCAGAATTTTTAATAATTAAATAATTATAAATTTAAATATTATCATTTTTATTCTATTTAATAAAAAAAAAACACAAGGCAAATGCTAGACAAGTCAACCTGGCCCGCTAGTTTAGTTGTTTTGTTTTCTTAATTAATTCCTTGTATATATATTGTATATATTGGTGATAATAATAATAATAGGTAAAAGTACCCTAACTGTTTATGCTTTCTATCTTCCCTGACCTTAACTCTCTTTCTTCCCTTTATATAGTCATTTTTTCTCCTCCTCCTTCCTTGATATATCATAAATTCGAACTTCGCTGTCTTTCCACCAGTATTTATCACTATGGCTAATAAGTAAGTAATGTAAAATTACTCTAATTATTATATAATTTAATTATTTTACATTTATTTTCCGTGTTAATATAAATTTAATTTCACATCATAAACTTTGTTATATGTGTAACAATTTATATCCTAAGATATTATATAATTTATTTTATTTTACACTCTTCAATAATATAAACCGTAATTTTTAAAAACATGAAATATAAGTATAAAAATAAATAAACTATAAGACGATTACGATGATTTTCTCTCAGAGATGAAAAGAAAATTAGAGTCAAAAAGAAAAAAAATAATATAATTTAGTCTATTTTACACTCACAAAAATTATATACTATAATTTCTAAAAACACAAAATATAAATGTAAAAATAAATAATTACTGTAATTTTTTTTATTGATGAAAAGAAAATGATACTGTGGGAAATACTAATATTATTTTACTTAAGGATATTGTGATTGATATTTTATTAATTAATTCATCTTATTTTTTAAGAAAACATTATGGTAAATACGACAACGAATGTGAATCCGTGACCCCAACCAAAAAAAAAAAACATTTATTCATCATCATAATTATTTTTTATGAGAAAAATCTTTTACCTGCACAAAAATACACCACATGACAAACGCAAGCACGTCACTCTCAGAAAAAGAGAGAAATAACCTACCTACTCCAACTACAAGAAGCCTAATCCACTTCCCTGTCTCTCGCTCCCTCCCTCTCTCTCTCAACATTGCTATTTCTCCCTTTTCTTCTAGCTTATAAATGATCAGTGTTAGTCACCAGAATTTAAATTTAATCACAAGTTCACAATATGAAAATGGGTAAGCTTCCTTCCATGCTGAGCTTGGTTTGCTTGCTCCTTTGCATGAATATCATCAACCGATCATCCTTCGCTCGAAGCCTTGGCAATTCAAGTCCTGGCCAACACCACCACCACAACCACCACAAGAAAATAACTTTCCTAATGCAAAATGTGCTGAATGTGACACACCCCTTACCAAAGCCTGCAACAACTAAAGTTACTAGCCAGATACCATTTCCAAAACCTCTAGGCTATTTTCCTCCGAGTGGAGGCATCCCTTTACAACAACCCAACCCAGCAGTTTCCGGTACCGGGTTGTCAACACAAACACTTGACGTTTCTAACATTGGCCTATCATTTCCGGCTAGAGCTACCTTGCAAGAGTTGGAATTTGGAAGTGTAACAGAAATTGATGAGGACTTATTTGTTTATGGTTCATTAGTAGTTGGAAAAGCACAAGGGGTATACGTTGCTAGCTCAGAAGATGGAACTAGCCACATGATGGCAATGACAGTAAAGTTTGTGAAGAATAAGTACAAGGATGGGTTGAGATTTTTTGGTGTGCATAAGACAGACGTGCCTGAGTCTCATATTGCAGTCATTGGTGGCACTGGGAGGTATCATAGTGCCAATGGCTATGCTGTGATCAAGGCGGTTGGTGTTGGTTCTAAGAGTACTGCAGGGGAAGAAAACAGAACAAAAGGAAATCTTCTATTCAATGTTTATCTAAGCTAGTAAAACTCTTACAGATCTGCACTATCATATATGATTTATTTTTTTTGTCACAAGTGATATAAATCAAAAGAATGTTACAAGGAAATCATGATCCCCACTTACTCTTTTGTTGTTCCTTGAAAAACTGTTAATTATGGAAACCATCACCTATTAAAGAAAAGATTGTCAATGGTACCAGACAACCATAAAACGGGGTGATCCATCTTGTTTCCCAAATGGGTTCCTAACTGTTGTGGAAACAGAAGGATATTTTGCTTCCAGACCAATGGAAAATGGAAATTGCAGTGGTGGTCACGTTATGAACTCATAGTGATTTATTAGCAGCAGCGCAATTGCTTTACCGGTTACTTCCATATAATGGGCTCTTTACCATTGTTACAGTGTTCATCACCTTTCTATAATCGAGTTGCAGTGTGGCAAGACAAATTCTAATAGATAATTCTAGGCTAGTTCAAGTCATCTCATCACTATCATAATAAGCTAGGTCCAGAAATAGGGAATGTTAACTGCCGTTTCAGGTTTATCTGTTTGCTCTTAAATCTGTCAATGAGTTCGAATCCGGATGCCCAACATTAAGAAAGCAAAATCCATTTCACAAGCTGCTTCTAAGGACTAATCTTGAGATGCCGCAAAAGGCAATCAATTGCCTGTTGGACATGCCCTCTTTACCAGCACCAGATAACCAAGTGTTGTACAGGATCTCAATGGTTATAGTTAAGATAGTAGGGTATCAAGAAGATGTCGGAAACTTGTTATCAGTTTATGGACTGGAAAATGTAGCATTGGCTATTTTCATGTTATTTCAAAATTGAATCCCTATTTAGCCAAACCTTAATGCAGGTAGTTTCTGATCTTTGCCAGGCTTAAGATTGTGAATATAATTTGCACCAAGCAGCAACTTAGCATGTAATGCCAGAGAGAAATCCCACCTTAACTGCCCAATTATCCTGCATAATAGAGTACCCGCTACCAAATATTAAAAGTAGAAAGGCACCTAAACCAAGTGATCCATGCCTTTCTTTCGAAAAGCAGCATATATACCACGTTTGGTTTTACTAGTAGTCAACTGCACCAGTCCATGCCCACATCAAAATATGAAATAGGAATTTGGTATCACAACCAGAACACTCAACTTAATAGCAGGTATGCTCCAACTCCACTATATCAGCTCCACTTCTCACTAGAGTTTCCTTTAACTATATATAACCACAATAGACTCCTCCTCCAGCATCAGAATCATTCTTCACATCCTCTTGAACAATACTTAGCTCTTTCACAGAATAAAAACCCAAAATGGCCAGACTCCTCTTTGTTACCACTACATCACTCAAGGCAATTGTCTATTTTTTCTTGATTGCTATGACTCTCTCCTATGCCAACTCGGCAAGAATCCTTGATGGGATAGAACCCGAAAATCCAGCTGTTGTTGGCCCTCCCGTGACAACAGCAGTCCCAGCTCCTACGACTACATTGCCAAGTGGCCAATTCCAAGCGACCACTCCCTCCACAGTTGAAGATGGCGAAGCAGACCCTCCACTTCCAGATGAAACTGTAGTCCCTGACACTGCTGTGGCAGCACCAGTTGCTGATGCGGTAACACCGGTTGATGATGGTACAGCACCAGTAGCTCCTCCAGTCACAGTGGCAGCACCACTACCTGCAGGTCCCATCACCACCACCACGCCACCAAGTGGGCCAGCCCCATTAGTGGCCACGAGTGCCACCGTAGCAAAACCTGCTGGCTCACAAACCACCACCGCTACCACTTCTCCTCCATTGTCCTTCTTCATGCATGACATCCTAGGAGGATCCCACCCATCAAATAGAATCGTGACCGGGATCATCGCCCGCACTGAAATCAATGGCATTCCTTTCTCCCAGCCAAACAACAACTTTTTCCCACTCCAAGGTGGGACCCCACTGGTCAACATTAACAACCTTAACAACCTCATAAACCCAAACAACGCTCCACTCCTTACAGGCCTAACTGGTACCCAAACTAACACATTCCTACAAAACACAGGCAACAACAACAATGTTGCCAATGGCAACAACCAGCCTTTTGTCACCGCGGGCAATCTCCCAGCTGGGTCTGCACTACAAAAGCTCATGTTTGGCTCGATCACAGTCGTTGATAACGAATTAACAGAAGGACATGAGTTGGGTTCTGCTGTGATTGGGAAGGCACAGGGATTTTACTTGGCTAGTTCAATGGACGGTACTAGCCATACAATGGCATTTACAGTGTTATTATATAGTGGAGAAAATCATGGTGATGTTGAAGATACTATTAGTTTCTTTGGGGTACATAGAACAGCAACAGCTGATTCACAGATTGCAATAATTGGTGGCACTGGTAAGTATGAGAATGCAAAAGGGTATGCTACTGTGGAGACTCTTCCACAAGTGGATCAGCACACAACTGATGGTGTAGATACCATAATGCATTTCAATGTTTACCTCTCTGAGTAGGATGTCTGTGTGTGTGTGTGTGTGTGTGTGTGTGTGTGTGTGTGTGTGTGTTCTTGGTTGGAGTTGGTTTACTAGTCTGTGAGATTGGTTTCTGTTTGAAAATTTCAGTTAAAGTTTGATGTATCTTGAACTAAATCTATTGGAATATTGAAGGAGACCGGCTTTGTTGTTGAATCAAATGTGTTTTGGCGGTTACATTGCATAGCATTTAGTATTGATTCTTGGATGAACTTGGAGAACAAATTTATTAGCTATGGTGAACCAAGAGAGGCTGGGATTGATGACAGTACTTGTTAAAATCAGCAAGGATTTGAATATGGTTGAGTATTATATATATATACTACTCTTAACAAAAAAATGCCCATCAATTACTAATGTCTCAGCAAAACTATAGTCAACAGCCTTGATTATATATAAGATAGTGAGGTTAGATGAAGCTAATGTATCATCAATTCACAGCTCGAGCAGTGAGCAATTCCAGGACTTGGCATTCTTGAATTTCAGATAGATTCAAAGGATCAAAATTGTAAAGATCTCGGGTCTTTACAGTACAATTGAACTTAATTTATTCAATAAAGGCATCAGGCCACGAACATTCCCGCTGTGCCAAATGCTTCTCAAAAGACAGAAACCAATGCAAAATTGATTACATTTGACATGCACAGATGAATTTGAATAACTGTAAATTAACATGAAAATGGAATAGATCGTTAAACTCCGTTAATAAAAAAAAAATAAAAAACTGCTAGGTGATATCAATCTCTTCCATTGAATTAGAAACAAAAAGATTATTAGAATCTCTCTTAGAATCCATATATGGTCGACCTTTTTGAATCATGATGATTCCATTATTTTGAAAAAGAAAATAAATAGCTAAATATTGTTTCGTGCAGAAGCTGTCTGTCTGGGCTTTGTTTTCAGTACCGTCTAAAGTTTGCCGGCTCTCGTAGGCCCAAATGAATCTCAGAAAGTAAAAATAAACAACATAAAACCGGGGCATTCCGAGAATTGAACTCGGGACCTCTCGCACCCTAAGCGAGAATCATACCACTAGACCAAATGCCCTCTTGTGAGGCTGACTGCAGTTTATATTATATATTTATCCTCACGAGAGAACAGATTTTAGTCCATTTAACCCCAGAAGCACATTTGATTCAACAATAAAGGTACCTTTCGATCCAATGAGATTTCACCTTTCTTGGTTCTCTTTTGGATCTCTTGTGTAATAATTAAATTTGATTCCAAGCAACCAGCATAATAAAATTAATCAGTAACATGATCCTTTGGAAAAGAAAACTTTCTTGTTTGACTGCCTTAATGAATGGATTTGCTTGATTACTTTACTTTCTTTGGTTTGATGCTTGTGGACAAAACACTCGACTGAGATTAACTAGAATGCTCTTACATATTTTGGTTAATGTCATGTGTTAAATGTAAGTTTTATTCCGAAGCATGACTAAAATTATCAGCAAACATGCAAAACAGTACGGAAATTTCAAAGGGAGTTTGCTTTGGTCCCTATGGTCATCAAGCAAATTGCCTGTGTATCTCGCAAAGTTGCAGGTATGGGGTTGCCCATGAGACCAATAACTTTTCATGCCAAACCACGGTTACCTTTGACAGCCAAAAAAAGAAGGAGAAGAAGCAGGCAAATAGTGACATAGATGACTGAAAATTCTCAATTCCCCTCTACAGTAGTTTAATCCATAGTTAATATCTGAACATAGAAATGTGTGAGAATTAATTGCTGCATGCTTTTAGTTTTGATGAGTTAATGCTTTCTCCAGCTGAAGGGTTTCTCTGCATATGATGTGAGAGAATTAAGCTTTCATTTCACAATATCGATGAATCACATGTTTCCTTAAATTGGTTTGAACTTGATGAAAAAACAGAGTTTCCATTTTCTCTAGATATGATTTATAAACAAAGCAAACATTCTGTTCAAAGAACCCCACACACTACAAGCTCACAAGCTCACAATCTCCAAGCACACACACAACTTGCTTACAAATACAGCATTGATTTTCTCGAACAATTTGGATTAGTAACTAACATAAACAGCGAATTCAAGCAAGGTCTCAACACCATCAGTCGCGTGCTGATTGTTAGAAGGGATTGTCTTAACAATAGCAAAACCCTGAGCATTAACATACTTTCCGGTGCCACCCATGATAGCAAGCTGAGACTCGGAAACTCCTGTTCGGTGAACCCCGAAAAAGCTAAGGCTATCAGCATAAAGACCACTCTGGAACATAGCTGTGAATGCCATAGTTTGGCTGGTACCATCCACAGAACTAGCCACATAGAACCCCTGTGCCTTACCTATAAAACCTGACCCTAAATCATGCCCTTCAGTTATTTCATCGTCGATCACAGTAATGGTTCCAAACATGAGCTGTTGAAAAGCAGAACCAGATGGAAGGTTGCCCCCAGTGCTCTGTGGCAAGTTAAATGCATTGTTGAAGTTGTTGCCATTGTTCTGTAACACAGGTTGTGTGGTGCCACCAAGTCCAGTTAGGAAAGGCAGGTTGTTGTTATTTATAAGGCCGTTATTGTTGTTATTTTGGGGCACCCCATTGTTTATTGGGAGGTTTGCACCATTAGGTTTGGCAAATGGGACTTGGCCAGTGACTGCTGGATTGCTGACTATGCCGGTCACGGCTCTAGTTGAGGGGTTTGTCCCACCAAGAATGTCATGCATGAAGAAGCTTAAGGTATGACCAGGATTGGTAATTGTGGCTCCCGCACTAGTACTTGCAGCCCCAGTTGGATTAGGTTGTGTGGGTGCTAATGGTGTAGGTAGTGGTGAAACATTGGTGGCAGGATTATCGACTGCGTTGTATGACTCCGGGGGGGCAACAGGTACCTCCGGTTGCTCATCGAGGATTCTAGCTGAGGTGGTAAATGCAATGGCGAGAGTGAGGAACAGAATACAGGCTATGGCCTTGTTTGTGGCAGAGAGAATTTTGTGAATTTCCATTTCAGTGACTCGAGGGCAGAAACAAGAATTAAGAGTTCAAGAAGACAGAGTTCTCTTCCGTGTTTTGCTTATGCTTTAGAGGGCATGTGAATGTATGTATATATAGTTTGTGCTCTCTGAAATCGGAGTTGATGAGATGGAGTTGCTGAGAAGTTTTTTAACTGTTTGTGTGTGAACAGGTGTAGAAAGTGGAACAAGAGGAATGGTTGGGATTGTGAAGGAAACTTAAACCTCTATATGCATTATTGAACCTGGCAGTGGAGTTGTTTCATACCTAATCATCAACAATCGATACATTATTTCACCATAAAATTTCCCCCCTCGTTTACTAGTCCATCAGAACTATGCAAGAGGGTGCTCTTCTCGTTTCTGCCTTCAGAAAATCCGATTTTAAAACTCAAAACCTCTTAGTGCAGATGTAAGCAAAACATATATCATTCTCTTCCTTTCAAATCAAAACGGGGATGCAAGCTGGTAAACGATAAAGAGACTAATATTTAGAGTATCCCAGTAAACATATATCCCCTGGTTTCGGTTGAGAGATAAATCATCTATAGAATACAGTATACTGAATTAATACAACGAAGATCTCCTAATCTGGTACTAGTCAGATAACCATAATGCTAATTGGGCTACTTGATTTATCGAAATGAAGAAATGAAAAATAAAATCTCTTTCAATTATCCTAAACGCGAAGGCCACCGATATCAGATTAAAAACATTATTCTGTAAACGGACTAATTAATCATCAGAAACAGTAGGGCAACACATGTTCTTTAAGAGGAGGCTACTGCACTAACTCACAAGGGTATATCACGCACCACTGAAGATAAAAAAAACAGTATCACATTTTTCATTTCACAGGAATGAAAGAACCTGGTACTTCAAAAACAAAAACTTCCACAGTAGAATGAATTCAATACATCATGAAAATTGGCTCGTGAATTTGATACAGAAAAAATTTACTCAAGCAAAAAAAAAAAAAACTTGAATACTCACTGCAATCTCCAAAACCAATTTCAAGCCTCACACCTAGATCAAAATTGTACCTACATATGCCTCTCCCCTACTGTTCAAACATGAACAAGCGAAAGACACTACTACCTCCCTAGTCCCTATACCTCTTCACTGTTTTTTCTTTTTTTTCTTTGGATTTTTAACAATACAGACAGACTATCCACATATTCTCGAGGAATTCTGATAGACTATCCAAATATTCTCGAGGAATTCTGATAACAATATAGTAATGCTCCCGGCCTTTCAGAAACTCTCCATGCTAACAACATCTGCAACCAGCTCGTCCATCAAACAATTTTCTATTTCTATACCGATGATCTGAACATCATCACTCAACTCTAACCACTTGTCATCCTTCCCCAGCACCTTTCCAGACTCCTTGCTGGCTTCCTTTTCCTCAGCAACCAGCAACATCCATAACTCCTCCTCAATCATCTCCTGGCCCATACTAAAACTAAACCTTCTTGCTACAGGTTTTGTCCATGTCGGCACACCCATGGATGGCTGTAGTATCTCAATCAGCCCTGAATTTATATGATCAAACAGAAGCCTCCTTTCAAACCTCTTCCAAGATGTCTGCTCACCAAACTTTTTCTCAAGGGTCTCAAAGACAAGAGGACTAATCGGGTATTCTTGAGAGTGCCACGAATCAAAGCCCATTTTCAGGTTCCTACTGTCAAAACCTGCCTCGGACAATACATTAACCAGGTAGGAGAAATCCCTACTCTCTTCAGCTCTGAAAAATCTTGTCTTGTCATTTTCATCAGAGTCATCCATTGATCCTCCTTCCCCAGAATCTTCATCGCTAGAAACCATCATGCCAGATCCTTCTGAGTATGTTTCTGATGCCTCCGACTTCATAAGTTCAAGATGCGACTGTAAACCTAGGAACCACGGGTAGATCAAAAGACAAGGAAAGAGATAAGGACAAAAACTTAAAAGAAAGAGAATCTGTGCAACTCTAAAGAAGCAGATCCAGTGCACCAACCATGTAAAGAAGCATGGACGCTCTCAAAACAGTCAGAGGTAGATGAAATCTCTTTCTTGAATAATGGTTCCAGTACAGAATCTGGACTAGGTTGATAAGCATCCTCAATGCTCATCAAAGATTCCGGGTCTCCGTCGGTGCCGGAGCAGTGTGAAGAAACAGACTCTATCTCAGAGATTCCATTGGATATATCCTGCAGCATTATTATATAATTCCTAATAAGAAAGAGCCTTCAAAATTTTATAGTAACAATTATCCAAAAGAAAGAAAAAGGTAATAAATCAAGTGAATAAAATAAACTATTAAGGATGACTAAAATATTCATATATGCATCTGTTAAAACCATAGGTGAGCTTCATTTAAGTGTATGACTAATAAAATCTGGAAATGATGTCTTTATTGCATCCTGGTTAAAATCATTTTGGTTATCGATTGCATATCCTCATTTCTTCCTGCACTGCATTGTAAGCAACATAGGAGAAAAGAGATAAAACACATGGAAAATAAAACCATAACAAATACAAAAGTTTCAGAATTTCAACAAAGTAAATAATTCATTAAAAACTAGAAACATCCCAACGGGATAACAATCATAAGAGGCCAGGAAACTTATACCCCAGTTGTCAGGAATATGCAACCACTTCCCCCAACATGTTAATGTAACAGAACATATGATGAATCAATGTGGCTTTCGGAGTCTATACTCCAACTTGCAAGAGAGTTTCACTAGCTCGATGAGGATGACGTTTTTTTAAGTTCGGGAAGGAACAAACAAACACTTTTCCTAGAAATCTTTTCTTAAATACCAACAATGAATGCTAATATCAGTTACATGCATCATAACACACAGCTGAGGTCATTAGTAGTGGATATTATTTCTGAAGATGTAGAACTTGTTACTATAAATTTTCCATTGCAATTTGCACAGCATGAGGAAAGATGCAGATAGTTATGTTTCCAGATAAATGCAGCAGCTAAATTACATTTAAGAATCTGCAAAATTTGGCTAATGAAATTTCAAGGTGTCAAGGAAAACAATGAATCATACCTGTTGAGTAGAAGTAGGTGAGTCTCGAGAAGAATATTCATCTTTTACTAGCGAGACACAATTGTTAGGTTCCAATTCAAGCAACTCGTGATATGACAGGGACCTCTTTGGAACTGCAATTTCTGCATCAGCCGGTGAATTAACTACCACGTTAGTTGAAGAAATATTGCTCATTGAAGATTTGCAAACTTCATAATTCTTTTCAGATAGATCCCCATCACTGCCTTCATTCTTGTGCCCCCCCTGTGTCACCCAAGGATCTTGCAAGGTCTGATAGTTTTGTCCAGATGAACCGAGAAATGAGGAACTTCGGCCATGTGAATTGCTCACCTCAATTTTGTTTTCCAGTTCATTTTGAAGAGCATAAACAGCATCTGCAGAATGATTGTTTTCTGACACCAGATGAGGAATTGATGGAGAAATCATACAGCTGGACTTTCGAAGAGATTTATGTCTGGCCATGGTTTTAGGACCTGCAACTGTATTAAAATTCACAAGAAGAGATCTGGATTTTGGTAAGTCTCTGACATGCCCACCATCCCGAAATTCCAGGCTTCTTGTGCCTAAAGGAGTATTAGAGTTCACACCTCCACTGCCAGGAACGACTTGATCATAGTTATCAGGATTGCAAGCAAATTTTTTTGGCCTTGCTTCACAATCAGGAATGGCAAGCATTTCCCCCAAGGTTTTACACCTACTAACTAGTTCAACCTGCTGAAACTTTTTGGTCGTCTTCCATCTTTCAGAGATTTGTTTCTTGGCTTCCCTGGCCAGATATGGCTCATCTGAACAGTGAAATTGGTTCTTCCTATCAGAAAAAACATGCAAAGAAGGTATCATCAACTCAGACTCTTTAGGCAAGTTGTCACTACCCCTGATTTCAGACGCGTGTGCCTTAGTAGAAATGCTGTTTATACCATGCCCCATTCTTCTGCTTATTTGCTTTGAAAACCTAGACCTCGACCTTGCAGGTCTTGAGTCACAGTCCATCTTCTTCCTTTCTTTCACTTCAGCATACAAGTTTTCATTTTGAACGTTGAGAATCTCTTCATGATTCCTATCAACTGAATGAAAAACCTCAATAGCACCGGTAGATGAAAAATATCTTCCAGCATTATGTGCCTTTCCTGGCTTTGGTTTCAGAACAACAATCCTGGTAGTGGGGAGGCATGACCCATCATTCAAATCCCATTGTGATCCAAGAAACTCATTAGCAATGTCAAGGCCAAGTTTTCTGCAGGAATATGTCCCAAGGCCATCTTCAATTTTCCTTGCATATCCTTGTTCACTTGGCCTCCAAAATTTCCTGCTCCTGCCAATATCTCTGCGGTCAGAAGGACACAATGGCCTTACAAATGTAATGAGCCCTGGCTGCAAGTAATGAGGGATGCCTTGCAGATTATTTGCTTTCTTGGTGAACTCTGGTTCCTGGAAATATTTTGGAAAATTATCAGTCTTTGAATCAATAACTTCCTGTGCATCATGACATTCCTTTGAACTTTGAAGCTTCATATCCTCTGAAACATCTGTCGATTGCTTGAATTCCTCCCTTCTAAACGTCACCTTTGCCCCTGGGGAACTTGAACGTATTTTTCTCTTTTCAACTGACATGCTACGGTGCTTGTGTCTCTTTAATGTTTCTAATATTTGGAAGACTTCGATATGATCTTTCTGCTCTTCACTACTCAACCTACATGAGTTAGGTTCTGAATTTTTCTCTCTAACACCTATAGAAGAAACTCTTCGTAGATAATTCTCAGAGAGCACTCTTGGTTTCTTTTGAACAGGCTGCTGGGGTGGCAGTTCATCAAGACCCATTAATTTTGCAATCACACTTTCTGTGATTTGTTTAGGTTTCATTTCCATTGACCTCATTTTGGGCACTTGAAGTTAACACTGCAAATTCAAGCCCTCTAGAATTTAAAACAACGCCACTGCACCAAATCAGATCAAAGAGAAATACCAAATCAGGTGAAATAAAATTATTCAAATACCAGGACAACTATTTCATGATTTATTTTCTTTCCTCTAATTTTCATGTTGTTGTATTCTGGGTGTGCAAAGTTAAAGAACAATTCTGCACAAAACCGAAACAGCAATAGCTACTTACTGTAGAGTAACTCCCTAGGTGTGCAAAGTTAAAGAACAATTCTGCACAAAATCAAAACAGCAATAGCTACTTCCTCTAGAGTAACTCCTGGAGCAAAAACTGATATAAGATGCCAAATTCAGACCATTTCCAGGAATTCAAACCCTTATTGCTTCCTGGAAATGATTTTATAAAAAAACAACAAATATGCAAAGAGAATATATTTGGAAAATGAAATGCAAAACGAAAGAAGAGAAAACAAACAAGGAAAGAAGAATCACAAACAACCAAGAAGATAGGGAAACAGCACGTAAAAAGAAAGCTAACCCTAAACACAGTTGCGGGAGACCAGTGAACAAAAAATGAAAAAATTGGATTTAACTTTTGAAAAAGCCCTATACTGGAAACATCATAACCTTTAGACCATATCTACCATCCTCGCAAGGAATAAAGAAAGAAAAAAAATATTAAGAAATAAAGATAGGATTTTTTTCTTCTTCTAAAAAACAGTCAGTGAATCCAAATCACAGCCCTTTGTGATCAGTCCATGAAGCCGAAAAGGAATCTCTGGAAACCCAAGTACTAAATCTCAATCAATACAAGATACTAGTAAGTGGCAGCACAGGCAATCAGCATGCAGAAACAGAATCATTAAAAACAGTTTTCTTTGGCAAGCAATTATTAGAACAACATAGAAACAAGTGTAAAGTGGTTGAGTAAATGTAACATACCGTCATCATTACGACTTGGTCACAGCTTTCAAAAGTAAAACAAAAAAATAAACCTATGAATTAACAAACTGCCATAACAAGAAGATGTGATAAGCAAAAACCATTGATCTCAAAGCATCAATAAGAACAAAACAAAAACCAAATGATCTTGATGCCACTACCACAGAACATCACTATTAAATTCCACTAGAAACAAAATCAATAAGTTTAGCAAAAGTGCACGCAAAAAATCAAAATCATTACAAACACCCCATAAACAACACAAGAACAAAAACCCAGAATTTCATTTAACAAAAAAGAGGGGGGAAATGACCTTTTTGAAGAGATCTTTGAATCTTGATGCCAATCTTGGATATCATTCGATTCATTTCTCCTTAACATGCGATGAATTCAATCAAAATCTCTTCTTTTAAAAGAAAAACAAAATCTTTAAGTCACGCTCAATGATAATCCTGATTAGAAATGAAGCAAGAAAAGACACGCCGCCATGCTGGATAAAAGTTTGGAGTCAGACAGATTTAATACAGAGAGAGAAAGAGAGAAGTTTAGGTCAACAGCAATGAAACTCATGCAGAAGAATCACAAATGGTCGGCTAAAATAAAAGTAGCAATTATTTTTTATATATAAATTAGATCATCAGAGATGCAAATGATAAGATTATAGTAATTAAATTAAATAAATGTGGGTGGAGAGACGTTAAGAAATCAAAAAAGCAGAGAGATGTTGAAGTTAATTAATAGAAAATTAGAAATGATTGAGACAGGATCTAATTATTAATTTGTTGATTTTTTTATTTAATATTTAATTATTTTAAAGAAGCATCATCGAAAGAAATAAGTGGGTTCGGTTTTTTGTCACTGTGTCGATTTACGCGCGCTTTTCTAACAACGTATTCGCGAACCTCGCGCCAGAATGATAAAGGACATAGCTACTCTCACTCCTGTTTTTGCTTCTTACAGATATACTGCACTTGGGAGTACCCGGATTTTTTTAATTTAGGGAGATATACTGATCTTAAGACTATTTTCAAGTATTAAACATTTGTTAATGAGTAATTACAGCCTCTAATCACTTTTGCTTTCTGTGTTTGTGATAAAATTTATAGAAAACAATCAAATAAATTTGCATGTAAAATTAATATGACTGGTTTGATTATATGTTTAATTATTATAAAGAAAATGACTAAATAACCTTCACACTTTATTTATTGCTCATTGAAGATAAAACTTTTAATTGATTAGCAAGGGATTAAAAAATAAAATTTTTAATTAAAGATTGATTTTGATAACATTTTAAGCTAAATCCGACAAAAATGGAAGGTATAGATGCGTTTAGATAATATTAAAAAAAAATTGTTAATATACTTCTACTTTAAATCATTCTTTTCAGAGAACATAAATCTTTAAAACAGCATTAATTTTATCAGTGTTGTTTTTTACAATACCGTGCCAGAAAAAACACATGCAGAATGATATTCTAGCTAGTATTGGATTTAGAAGGACTGGATGTGGAAATAGTGAGAAACATCGACAAATAGGAGTATTTATTGTGGTCAACGGAAAACGCGGCAAAACATCCGCAAGTGATTTGCATGTGAACTGAGACAAGATCAGGAGGGTATCTTCTTATTATTGTTTCCGTTGCATGAGCCATGAGGGCGCCAAGTTGTGATTGATTACGTGGCCGGTAGTTGGACCTGGTGGCAAGTGGGCTTTCAAGTTCGGAGTCCATCATTCAAACCAGGGCCGAGCCCTTGAATTTGGGTGGTTTCTGAAACTTAACTCACTGTCATACTCCTGTTTAGCATTGGGTTACAAAAGTGTTTTTAACAAAAATAAATAAATAAATAAATTTTTTATTTTAGAATACGATGATGATGATGTTAAAAATAATTTTTAAAAATAAAAAATATTATTTTAATATATTTTAGAATGAAAAGCATTTTGAAAAGCAACCACAACCACACTCAGCTTGCAATGTCACCTGGTTTAGTGTCATTTTATGGGTTTTGAGATGTTTGATAATGTAGTAGCGGTTATTTTTTAAAGTGTTTTTTATTTAAAAATATATTAAAATAATATTTTTTATTTTAAAAAAATTATTTGTGATATCAACTCATCAAAATAATATAAAAAACTAAAAATATTAGTTTGAAGCATGGAAAAAATAAAAATATTTCAAATTTTTTCAAAAGTATTTTTAAAATTAAAAAACAAACATACCCTATAGCTTGTTAACCCATACAATAAAAAAGAAGTGTTTTTTTAGTTTTTTAAAAATTAAATTGTATTCTGATTGAAACGGTCAATTCATACCTAATTTCTTTAAAACTTAAACTTAAATTGAATCCCAAGTAAACCCGTCAAATTAATCTTGATTTAATAACACGGGGTGAGTGAATGGTATTTTTTTTTTTCCCCTAACAAAAGCAAAGCACGGCCCCTGAGGGTGGCTAATTGATATCTCCGCCGTAAGAAATTTCCGGGCCCTTAAAAGGTGAAAAGTGGCTCTCTTATCATGGTAGCTTCCTTTTTCTCGTGAAGGGAAACTGAGCCGGCAAAAAAAATTATAAAAATAGCAATCCGTAGTTAAAATCCTTGCCGATCATTATCATTAAATGAATGGATTTGTGACTTTCGGAGGAAAGATTGTTCGAGCAATCTAGCAGAATGCTTAATAACAAAAGAAGAAGAAAAGACAGAGAAGAAGATGAACGAAAGAGACAGGCACCACAACAAGCAAGAAAAAAAAAATCAAAAAAGCAGATGCTATGGTCGATCCTTTGAGGGGAACTAGACATCCCCACTGTAATAAAGAGTGAACGTCGTGAAAGCCCCCATCACTCTCATTGTTTGCTTTTTGACGTCCTCGAGTAGGAAGGAATACGTGGCTGAAACTGAAAATGGACAGATAGGCAGATTCTCCAACATGTTCCCAAATTTCCCTGTGGATCCCTTTATTCATGATGTTATATGATGCTATGTTTTATTTTTTTAATTTTTTTGTGTTGGTTTGCTATTAGAAAAATTAATTAATAAAAAATACTTTTCGGTTACAAAAATTTTAACTTGGTTTCAAGAAAAGTGTTTTTCAAAAAAATTTAGACGGATAACACTTTTTGAAAGTTGTGAAAAATTTAGAAATGTCATTTTATTTGCTGATTATATCAAATTTAGCTCTCAAACTTTTGATTACTGTATATATTTTGTTTTAAATATTTATTTTTCAATTTCATCTCTTAAAATTTAATTTTTATATTAACTTTGACCCTCGTTTTTATAATTGTTATTTGGTTTTTCCTTGTTATTTTTTTATTGAAATTTTTTATGTATCAAATTTGGTTCTCATGCTTTTGATTGTTACTTATTTTATTTGAAATAATTTATAAAATATTAATTATTATTATTTTAATTTCTTCATCTTTCATCTTTTTATTTTTTAGATTTGATTTCTATTATTTTGATTATTATTTATTTTATTTGAGATAATTTATGAAATTATATATTTTTTAATTTCATTCTCATTCAATTTTTTAATTTGTAAGATTTGTTTCTCATTATTTTAATAAACTTGAGAAAAATAAAATATTAATAAGTTATTTTACAGTTTATTTTTCATGACATAGCCAGATACTAGAAAGTCTTTTCCAGCTTATTTTTCATTACACTATCAAACATCATAAAATAATTCACTTTCCAAAAAGAAACTACTTTTCAGCAAACAAACAAGAAATGTTATTTTTTAAAATCACTAGTTTTTTCTATGTTTTTTTAGCATTTTGAAGAAAATAATTAATTTACTGAGTCTAAGATTAAACCTTATATGACTGAACATGGTTGAACAAACTCCTCCTCTCTACCTTTTATTTTTTCAATTTTTCAATTTTTCAATGATCTTTTATATTATCTACCAACATTCAAGGATCAAAACATTAAAATATTAAGTTTAGTATCGATCAAATACGTATAAAATAATAAAAAAATATAAAAATTAAAGATTGAATGATCAAAGTGAAGTTTTTTTATGCTGTTTAAGAAAGTATTTAAAAATATGGTAGCAGTTAATTTTCAAAGTGTTTTTCATTTTAAAACATATTAAAATAATATTTTTTTTTTATTTTTTAAAAATTATTTTTAACATCAACACATCAAAATAATATAAAAATATAAAAAACATATTAATTTAAAAAAATATATATAAAAAATTATTTTTTTTCAAAAATATTTTCAAAACAAAATACTAAAAACTACTTAAACCAAGCACATGGAAAAAAGGTTACGTGATATTGGACGTTGTTTCTTTTCATTTTTATATTAAGAATAACCTTAAATTATAATTTATAAAATTAATATTTTATTTAATGTCAGACATTTTTTTTTATCATTTCATACATGTGAGAGCAATGCAATTCAAAATAAATCTCAAACGCCCCGTTTGTTTGCTGAAAAAGTAGTTTTATTTTGAAAAGTGAATTCCGAAAAGTATTTTTCGATGTTTGGTAGTGTAATAGAAGTTAAGTTGGAAAACACTTTCTAGTGTTTGATTATGTTATGGAAAATGAGCTGGAAAATAACTTATTAATGTTTTATTTTTTTCAAGTTTATTAAAATAACGAGGAACAAATCTTACAGATTAAAAAGTTGAATAGGAATGGAATTGAAAAAAAATATAATTTCATAAATTATCTCAAATAAAATAAATAATAATCAAAATAATAGAGATCAAATAAAAAATAAAAAAATTGAAAGATGAAGAAATTACAATAATAATAATTAACATTTCATAAATTATTTCAAATAAAATAAGTAACAATAAAAAGCACGAGGATCAAATTTGATGGATAAAAATTTCAATTAAAAAATAATAAGTAAAAAGCTAATAGCAATTATAAAAATAAGGATCAAAGTTAATATAAAAATTAAATTTTAAGATATGAAATTAAAAAATAAATATTCAAAATAAAATATACATAGCAATCAAAAGTTGAAGATCAAATTTGATATATTCAGTAAATAATGACATTTCTAAATTTTTCACAATTTCTGAAAAGTATTTTTTGTCTAAATTTTCGAGAAAAACACTTTTCTGAAAACCAAGCCAAATTTTCCTTTGACTGGAAAGTGTTTTCCATTGACCAACTTTTCTAATGGCAAATAAACATATGAAAGTTTGAAAAGTGATTTTTCGGGAAACAAACATAGCTAAAAGAAAAAATACTTTTTTGGAAACGAAGTAAAATTTTTCCTTAACTGGAAAGTGTTTTTCGTTGACTGATCTTTGACTGGAAAGTGTTTTCTGTTGATCGGAAAATATTTTCCATTAGCTATCTTTTTTAATAGTAAATAAACACATGAAAGTTTAAAAAACAATTTTCCAGAAACAATTTTTCAAGAAACAAAATATAAAACCAGTATATAACCAACACGACATAATTTCCACCGACTAAATAAAAAAAATCCAAAAACTAACTAGAAAGTAGAAAGGAGACATGTGTGATTGAAAATATGAACAAAAATGAATTTAATATATTTTAAACATGATTCGCTATCAAGTCACGCTCAAAACCTCCAATTAATTCACCTGACAAGGTTGATAACACGTATTTTATCCTGTGATCAATAAAAGAATCTTGACACCACCAAGAACATATCCGGGAAGACGACCATATTCATTTTGGTGAGCTGTCTTTCCTGCTGCTTCCTGATTGCCAGCCAGCACTGTTTGTTTTTTATTTTTAAAAATAATTTGTTTATGTTTTAAATTATTTTAATGTATTAATATAAAAAAAATATAAAATAAAAAAAATATTATTTTAATATATTTTTAAATAAAAAATACTTAAAAATAACCCTGCAAGAAAAATGTGCAAAACCTAATTTATCATCACTCATCGGATCCATTCTCACGGCTTGAAAAGGAAACAAAATCAAACAATTTTTATTTTCCCTTATAAGTTTGTGCTCCCAAAAACAAGATATACCCGTGATAAGACTCAGGGATCAGGAGAGCATGAATCAAAAGAATATTTTAAATAAGGATCAAAACGAGTTTGCTTAAAATTACTGGTTTTTTACTTGGTTCTACTTAGGTCAAAAGGTTTGCAAGTTAATTCAGTTCTTGACTTGGCCATACCGTGTTAATCGTATTAAGAGTTTATTTGACAGTATAGTTTTAAGTGTTTTTTAAATAATTTTTCATGTTAAAATACATGTTAATAATTTTTTTTATTTTTTAAAAGTTATTTTTGATATTAATACATCAAAACGATTTAAAACATATAAATTACATTAAATTTTTATAAAATAAAAAAATTTTAACTTTTTTAAAAATACAGATTAAACCGCGTTAGTAAACGTTAACTAAGTTTCTATCATTTTGAATTCAAAATTAAAAACGGGATTGAAGAAGGAAAAACTCACATCAGAAATCTGAAGGTATAGAAAAGAAATTAAGGAGGATAAATGAGTGGCAAAAAGGCAAGAACATTCTGGATCAAAGGACAACCTTTTTGTAAATAACTCACATTTAACACGTCTTCCTAAACCAGAATATGATAAAATTATCCTCAACCCCACAAAGCATGACGTATGCCCATGTCTCACTGGTCCTGTTCTGTTCACCCTGGTCTAACATCCATCAAAAAAACCACACAATAAATACACCACCACACCACCGGTCACTCACCGCCTCCTGCATACCCCCCTCACTGCCTCATAAACCTTTCGCTGCAATCTCTCCCTCAAAAAATGGTTCTTGAGATCGCTGTCAAAGCTGCTGTCGGTGCCCCTGATATTCTTGGAGACTGTAAGTTCTCTTTGCTTTTTTTTTTTGGGTGTCATTTGGTTGTGATTTTGGATCTGGGTTTTGATGGGAACTTTGCATGCTTGTGTTAAAGTTTGCGTCCTTTTGTTGTTTTAGGCCCATTTAGCCAGAGAGCTCTCTTGACTCTGGAAGAGAAGAAAATTCCTTACAAGTCTCATCTCATCAATCTTAGTGACAAACCTCAATGGTATTAAACTGATCATATACATCAGTCTTCAAAAATAGTTGTTTTTATTGCAAATCTGAGGTTGCTGTGTGCTTTTATTGTTCATTTCAAGCGTCTGAGAAAATGGGTTCCTGTTATGTGCATGGCTTGTTGGCTAGATATGGTATTTTGAGGCTTTTTTGTTGTTGTTGTGTTGGATTACTTATAGCTGTTGTTTTTGCTGTCACCATGTGTGTGTAACCGTGTGTTTCACGTGTATGGGCGATTATTATTTGCCTAAGAAGAAACTGTACTTCCAAAATATGAAGGTTATTGTTGACTTCGTTATCCACTGCAGAATAAACTGTTAAAAAATGTTCTAGGAGGGCATGATCATTTTTTCATATATAAATTCAGATATGAAATGAAGGTTTAATGTGCAAAGAGGATCGCAGATCATTGATAACAACTGCTATCATAAACTATGGATTAATAGAACTTTTATTGACCAGAGTACACCTACTTGATATGAACACTTTGAATAGACATGGAAAATGCATGTGCAATTCTTGTTGCTTTTATGTGCTATGATGGATTAACATTTAGATGGTTGTTCTTTTGATAGGTTCTTGGAGGTAAACCCGGAAGGAAAGGTTCCAGTGGTGAAATTTGATGACAAATGGGTCTCAGACTCTGATGTGATTGTTGGGATCTTAGAGGAGAAATACCCTGAGCCCTCTCTTGCCACTCCTCCGGAATTTGCCTCTGTGTAAGCATCTTTCTCATTCCATGACCGTCTCCACTAGTTTGAACGTGGATGTGGTAGTTTTCTGAGATTTGTTTTACATAGAAATGGGGCAGGTTGTAAAGCGAAGTACCATTTTCTTCTTAGAACGTAAGCTCTATTGTCACAATAAATAACAGGTGAGCAGGGGGAGAAAGATGTTTTTTAATAGCGTAGTTTCATACTCAAGCTCGAGATTCACTGACTGATGTGAATATGGGAAAATATGGGAAGTTGCTGAAATTGCAAGATAGATATCGTTTGCAAATCGATTCCTGTAAAAGATTTTTTATATATGCAACCACTTCCCCCAACATGTTAATGTAACAGAACATATGATGAATCAATGTGGCTTTCGGAGTCTATACTCCAACTTGCAAGAGAGTTTCACTAGCTCGATGAGAATGACGCTTTTCTAAGTTCGGGAAGGAACAAACAAACACTTTTCCTAGAAATCTTTTCTTAAATACCAACAATGAATGCTAATATCAGTTACATGCATCATAACACACAGCTGAGGTCATTAGTAGTGGATATTATTTCTGAAGATGTAGAACTTGTTACTATAAATTTTCCATTGCAATTTGCACAGCATGAGGAAAGATGCAGATAGTTATGTTTCCAGATAAATGCAGCAGCTAAATTACATTTAAGAATCTGCAAAATTTGGCTAATGAAATTTCAAGGTGTCAAGGAAAACAATGAATCATACCTGTTGAGTAGAAGTAGGTGAGTCTCGAGAAGAATATTCATCTTTTACTAGCGAGACACAATTGTTAGGTTCCAATTCAAGCAACTCGTGATATGACAGGGACCTCTTTGGAACTGCAATTTCTGCATCAGCCGGTGAATTAACTACCACGTTAGTTGAAGAAATATTGCTCATTGAAGATTTGCAAACTTCATAATTCTTTTCAGATAGATCCCCATCACTGCCTTCATTCTTGTGCCCCCCCTGTGTCACCCAAGGATCTTGCAAGGTCTGATAGTTTTGTCCAGATGAACCGAGAAATGAGGAACTTCGGCCATGTGAATTGCTCACCTCAATTTTGTTTTCCAGTTCATTTTGAAGAGCATAAACAGCATCTGCAGAATGATTGTTTTCTGACACCAGATGAGGAATTGATGGAGAAATCATACAGCTGGACTTTCGAAGAGATTTATGTCTGGCCATGGTTTTAGGACCTGCAACTGTATTAAAATTCACAAGAAGAGATCTGGATTTTGGTAAGTCTCTGACATGCCCACCATCCCGAAATTCCAGGCTTCTTGTGCCTAAAGGAGTATTAGAGTTCACACCTCCACTGCCAGGAACGACTTGATCATAGTTATCAGGATTGCAAGCAAATTTTTTTGGCCTTGCTTCACAATCAGGAATGGCAAGCATTTCCCCCAAGGTTTTACACCTACTAACTAGTTCAACCTGCTGAAACTTTTTGGTCGTCTTCCATCTTTCAGAGATTTGTTTCTTGGCTTCCCTGGCCAGATATGGCTCATCTGAACAGTGAAATTGGTTCTTCCTATCAGAAAAAACATGCAAAGAAGGTATCATCAACTCAGACTCTTTAGGAAAGTTGTCACTACCCCTGATTTCAGACGCGTGTGCCTTAGTAGAAATGCTGTTTATCCCATGCCCCATTCTTCTGCTTATTTGCTTTGAAAACCTAGACCTCGACCTTGCAGGTCTTGAGTCACAGTCCATCTTCTTCCTTTCTTTCACTTCAGCATACAAGTTTTCATTTTGAACGTTGAGAATCTCTTCATGATTCCTATCAACTGAATGAAAAACCTCAATAGCACCGGTAGATGAAAAATATCTTCCAGCATTATGTGCCTTTCCTGGCTTTGGTTTCAGAACAACAATCCTGGTAGTGGGGAGGCATGACCCATCATTCAAATCCCATTGTGATCCAAGAAACTCATTAGCAATGTCAAGGCCAAGTTTTCTGCAGGAATATGTCCCAAGGCCATCTTCAATTTTCCTTGCATATCCTTGTTCACTTGGCCTCCAAAATTTCCTGCTCCTGCCAATATCTCTGCGGTCAGAAGGACACAATGGCCTTACAAATGTAATGAGCCCTGGCTGCAAGTAATGAGGGATGCCTTGCAGATTATTTGCTTTCTTGGTGAACTCTGGTTCCTGGAAATATTTTGGAAAATTATCAGTCTTTGAATCAATAACTTCCTGTGCATCATGACATTCCTTTGAACTTTGAAGCTTCATATCCTCTGAAACATCTGTCGATTGCTTGAATTCCTCCCTTCTAAACGTCACCTTTGCCCCTGGGGAACTTGAACGTATTTTTCTCTTTTCAACTGACATGCTACGGTGCTTGTGTCTCTTTAATGTTTCTAATATTTGGAAGACTTCGATATGATCTTTCTGCTCTTCACTACTCAACCTACATGAGTTAGGTTCTGAATTTTTCTCTCTAACACCTATAGAAGAAACTCTTCGTAGATAATTCTCAGAGAGCACTCTTGGTTTCTTTTGAACAGGCCGCTGGGGTGGCAGTTCATCAAGACCCATTAATTTTGCAATCACACTTTCTGTGATTTGTTTAGGTTTCATTTCCATTGACCTCATTTTGGGCACTTGAAGTTAACACTGCAAATTCAAGCCCTCTAGAATTTAAAACAACGCCACTGCACCAAATCAGATCAAAGAGAAATACCAAATCAGGTGAAATAAAATTATTCAAATACCAGGACAACTATTTCATGATTTATTTTCTTTCCTCTAATTTTCATGTTGTTGTATTCTGGGTGTGCAAAGTTAAAGAACAATTCTGCACAAAACCAAAACAGCAATAGCTACTTACTGTAGAGTAACTCCCTAGGTGTGCAAAGTTAAAGAACAATTCTGCACAAAATCAAAACAGCAATAGCTACTTCCTCTAGAGTAACTCCTGGAGCAAAAACTGATATAAGATGCCAAATTCAGACCATTTCCAGGAATTCAAACCCTTATTGCTTCCTGGAAATGATTTTATAAAAAAACAACAAATATGCAAAGAGAATATATTTGGAAAATGAAATGCAAAACGAAAGAAGAGAAAACAAACAAGGAAAGAAGAATCACAAACAACCAAGAAGATAGGGAAACAGCACGTAAAAAGAAAGCTAACCCTAAACACAGTTGCGGGAGACCAGTGAACAAAAAATGAAAAAATTGGATTTAACTTTTGAAAAAGCCCTATACTGGAAACATCATAACCTTTAGACCATATCTACCATCCTCGCAAGGAATAAAGAAAGAAAAAAAATATTAAGAAATAAAGATAGGATTTTTTTTTTCTTCTAAAAAACAGTCAGTGAATCCAAATCACAGCCCTTTGTGATCAGTCCATGAAGCCGAAAAGGAATCTCTGGAAACCCAAGTACTAAATCTCAATCAATACAAGATACTAGTAAGTGGCAGCACAGGCAATCAGCATGCAGAAACAGAATCATTAAAAACAGTTTTCTTTGGCAAGCAATTATTAGAACAACATAGAAACAAGTGTAAAGTGGTTGAGTAAATGTAACATAACGTCATCATTACGACTTGGTCACAGCTTTCAAAAGTAAAACAAAAAAATAAACCTATGAATTAACAAACTGCCATAACAAGAAGATGTGATAAGCAAAAACCATTGATCTCAAAGCATCAATAAGAACAAAACAAAAACCAAATGATCTTGATGCCACTACCACAGAACATCACTATTAAATTCCACTAGAAACAAAATCAATAAGTTTAGCAAAAGTGCACGCAAAAAATCAAAATCATTACAAACACCCCATAAACAACACAAGAACAAAAACCCAGAATTTCATTTAACAAAAAAGAGGGGGGAAATGACCTTTTTGAAGAGATCTTTGAATCTTGATGCCAATCTTGGATATCATTCGATTCATTTCTCCTTAACATGCGATGAATTCAATCAAAATCTCTTCTTTTAAAAGAAAAACAAAATCTTTAAGTCACGCTCAATGATAATCCTGATTAGAAATGAAGCAAGAAAAGACACGCCGCCATGCTGGATAAAAGTTTGGAGTCAGACAGATTTAATACAGAGAGAGAAAGAGAGAAGTTTAGGTCAACAGCAATGAAACTCATGCAGAAGAATCACAAATGGTCGGCTAAAATAAAAGTAGCAATTATTTTTTATATATAAATTAGATCATCAGAGATGCAAATGATAAGATTATAGTAATTAAATTAAATAAATGTGGGTGGAGAGACGTTAAGAAATCAAAAAAGCAGAGAGATGTTGAAGTTAATTAATAGAAAATTAGAAATGATTGAGACAGGATCTAATTATTAATTTGTTGATTTTTTTATTTAATATTTAATTATTTTAAAGAAGCATCATCGAAAGAAATAAGTGGGTTCGGTTTTTTGTCACTGTGTCGATTTACGCGCGCTTTTCTAACAACGTATTCGCGAACCTCGCGCCAGAATGATAAAGGACATAGCTACTCTCACTCCTGTTTTTGCTTCTTACAGATATACTGCACTTGGGAGTACCCGGATTTTTTTAATTTAGGGAGATATACTGATCTTAAGACTATTTTCAAGTATTAAACATTTGTTAATGAGTAATTACAGCCTCTAATCACTTTTGCTTTCTGTGTTTGTGATAAAATTTATAGAAAACAATCAAATAAATTTGCATGTAAAATTAATATGACTGGTTTGATTATATGTTTAATTATTATAAAGAAAATGACTAAATAACCTTCACACTTTATTTATTGCTCATTGAAGATAAAACTTTTAATTGATTAGCAAGGGATTAAAAAATAAAATTTTTAATTAAAGATTGATTTTGATAACATTTTAAGCTAAATCCGACAAAAATGGAAGGTATAGATGCGTTTAGATAATATTAAAAAAAAATTGTTAATATACTTCTACTTTAAATCATTCTTTTCAGAGAACATAAATCTTTAAAACAGCATTAATTTTATCAGTGTTGTTTTTTACAATACCGTGCCAGAAAAAACACATGCAGAATGATATTCTAGCTAGTATTGGATTTAGAAGGACTGGATGTGGAAATAGTGAGAAACATCGACAAATAGGAGTATTTATTGTGGTCAACGGAAAACGCGGCAAAACATCCGCAAGTGATTTGCATGTGAACTGAGACAAGATCAGGAGGGTATCTTCTTATTATTGTTTCCGTTGCATGAGCCATGAGGGCGCCAAGTTGTGATTGATTACGTGGCCGGTAGTTGGACCTGGTGGCAAGTGGGCTTTCAAGTTCGGAGTCCATCATTCAAACCAGGGCCGAGCCCTTGAATTTGGGTGGTTTCTGAAACTTAACTCACTGTCATACTCCTGTTTAGCATTGGGTTACAAAAGTGTTTTTAACAAAAATAAATAAATAAATAAATTTTTTATTTTAGAATACGATGATGATGATGTTAAAAATAATTTTTAAAAATAAAAAATATTATTTTAATATATTTTAGAATGAAAAGCATTTTGAAAAGCAACCACAACCACACTCAGCTTGCAATGTCACCTGGTTTAGTGTCATTTTATGGGTTTTGAGATGTTTGATAATGTAGTAGCGGTTATTTTTTAAAGTGTTTTTTATTTAAAAATATATTAAAATAATATTTTTTATTTTAAAAAAATTATTTGTGATATCAACTCATCAAAATAATATAAAAAACTAAAAATATTAGTTTGAAGCATGGAAAAAATAAAAATATTTCAAATTTTTTCAAAAGTATTTTTAAAATTAAAAAACAAACATACCCTATAGCTTGTTAACCCATACAATAAAAAAGAAGTGTTTTTTTAGTTTTTTAAAAATTAAATTGTATTCTGATTGAAACGGTCAATTCATACCTAATTTCTTTAAAACTTAAACTTAAATTGAATCCCAAGTAAACCCGTCAAATTAATCTTGATTTAATAACACGGGGTGAGTGAATGGTATTTTTTTTTTTCCCCTAACAAAAGCAAAGCACGGCCCCTGAGGGTGGCTAATTGATATCTCCGCCGTAAGAAATTTCCGGGCCCTTAAAAGGTGAAAAGTGGCTCTCTTATCATGGTAGCTTCCTTTTTCTCGTGAAGGGAAACTGAGCCGGCAAAAAAAATTATAAAAATAGCAATCCGTAGTTAAAATCCTTGCCGATCATTATCATTAAATGAATGGATTTGTGACTTTCGGAGGAAAGATTGTTCGAGCAATCTAGCAGAATGCTTAATAACAAAAGAAGAAGAAAAGACAGAGAAGAAGATGAACGAAAGAGACAGGCACCACAACAAGCAAGAAAAAAAAAATCAAAAAAGCAGATGCTATGGTCGATCCTTTGAGGGGAACTAGACATCCCCACTGTAATAAAGAGTGAACGTCGTGAAAGCCCCCATCACTCTCATTGTTTGCTTTTTGACGGCCTCGAGTAGGAAGGAATACGTGGCTGAAAATGGACAGATAGGCAGATTCTCCAACAATGTTCCCAAATTTCCCTGTGGATCCCTTTATTCATGATGTTATATGATGCTATGTTTGTTTTTTCAAATTTATTTTTTGAAAAATTATTTTTTAAATTTTTTTGTGTTTGTTTGCTTTTAGAAAAATTAATCAATAAAAAATATTTTTCAGTTACAAAAATTTTAACTTGGTTTCAAGAAAAATGTTTTTCAAAAAAATTTAAACGGATAACACTTTTTGAAAGTTGTGAAAAATTTAGAAATGTCATTTTATTTGCTGATTATATCAAATTTGGCTCTCAAACTTTTGATTACTATATATATTTTGTTTTAAATATTTATTTTTCAATTTCATCTCTTAAAATTTAATTTTTATATTAACTTTAGTTCTCGTTTTTATAATTGTTATTTGGTTTTTCCTTATTATTTTTTTATTAAATTTTTTTATGTATCAAATTTGGTTCTCATTCTTTTGATTGTCACTTATTTTATTTGAAATAATTTATAAAATGTTAATTATTATTATTTTAATTTCTTCATCTTTTATTTTTTTTATTTTTTAGATCTGATCTGTACTATTTTAATTATTATTTATTTTATTTGAGATAATTTATGAAATTATATTTTTTTCAATTTCATTCTCATTTAATTTTTTAATTTTTAAGATTTGCTTCTTATTATTTTAATAAATTTGAGAAAAATAAAATATTAATAAATTATTTTACAGCTCATTTTTCATGACATAACCAAACACTAAAAAATATTTTCTAGCTTATTTTTTATTACACTACCAAATATCAGAAAATAATTCACTTTTCAAGATGAAACTACTTTTCAGAAAATAAACAGGGAATGTTTTTTTTTTAAATCACGGGTTTTTTCTATGTTTTTTTAGCATTTTGAAGAAAATAATTAATTTACTGAATCTAAGATTAAACCTTGTATGACCGGAACATGGTTGAACAAACTCCTCCTCTCTCCCTTTTATTTTTTCAATGATCTTTTATATTATCTACCAACATTCAAGGATCAAAACATTAAAATATTAGGTTTAATATCAATCAAATAAGCATAAAATAATCAAAAATATAAAAATTAAAAATCGAATGGTCAAGGTGAAGTTTCTTCATGCTTTTTAAGAAAAGTATTTAAAAGTATAGTAGTTGTTGATTTTTAAAGTGTTTTTTATTTTAAAACATATTAAAATAATATTTTTTTATTTTAAAAAAATTATTTTTAACATTAACACATCAAAATAATATGAAAACATAAAAAACATATTAATTTAAAAAAATAAAAAAATTAAATTTTTTCAAAAATATTTTCAAAACGGAATTTCAAAAATTACTTAATCCATGCACATGGAAAAAAAGGTTATGTGATCTTGGACGTTGTTTCTTTTAATTTTTATATTTAGAATAACCTTAGATTATAATTTATAAAATTAGTATTTTATTTAATGTCAGACATTTTTTTATCCTTTCATACATGTGAGAGCAGTGCAATTCAAAACAAATCTCAAAATATAAAACCGACACAACATAATTTCCACCGACCAAATAAAAAAAATCCAAAAACTAACTAGAAAGTAGAAAGGAGACATGTGTGTGATTGAAAATATGAAAAAAAATGAATTTAATATATTTTAAACATGATTCGTTATCAAGTCACGCTCAAAACCTCCAATTAATTCACCTGACAAGGTTGATAACACGTGTTTTATCCTGTGATCAATAAAAGAATCTTGACACTACCAAGAACATATCCGGGAAGACGACCATATTCATTTTGGTGAGCTGTCTTTACTGCTGCTTCCTGATTGCCATCCAGCACTGTTTGTTTTTTATTTTTAAAAATAATTTTTTTTATGTTTTAAATTATTTTAATGTATTAATATAAAAGATAATTTTTTAAAAATAAAAAATATTATTTTAATATATTTTTAAATAAAAAATACTTAAAAATACACCTATTAAAAATAACCCTGCAAGAAATATGTGCAAAACCTAATTAATCATCACTCATCGGATCCATTCTCACGGCTTGAAAAGGAAACAAAATCAAACTGTTTGACAATTTTTATTTTCCCTTGCTCCCAAAAACAAGATATACCCGTGATAAGACTCAGGGATCAGGAGAGCAAGAATCAAAAGAATATTTTAAGTAAGGATCAACACGAGTTTGCTTAAAATTACTGGTTTTTTACTGGGTTCTACTTTGGTCAATGGGTTCGCACGTTAACTCAGTTCTTGACTCGGTCACACCGCGTTAATCATATTAAGGCACCGTTTGGGAACGCGGCTGCGGCTGCGTTCCCAAAAAATTTGAATTTTTTTTTTTTTGCTAAAATTTAATATGGTTTATACGTTTTGGATCGTTTTGATGTGCTGATGTCAAAAATGATTTTTAAAAAATGAAAAAACATTGTTGGCATGTATTTTAACACGAAAAGTTATTTGAAAAGTACCCGTAGCCACACTAAAAAAAAAAATCAAGAAGGATAAACGAGTGGCAAAAAGGCAAGAACATTCTGGATCAAAAGACAACCTTTTTGTAAATAACTCACATTTAACACGTCTTCTCAAACCAGAATACGATAACATTATCCTCAACCCCCACAAAGCATGACGTATGCCCATGCCTCACTGGTCCTGCTCCGTTCACCCTGGTTTAACATCCATAGTTATTAAACAGGTCCGGAGTTGACCTGGTCAAAGGATCTGGTCCTGTATTTTATGAGTTAATTCGAGTCAATTTGAATTAACCTAAAAAAATTAAAAAAAAATTAAAATTTTAATATTTCATATAAAAAAATTCATGTAAATATAGATTATATATATTATGAAGTTTAAAAGAATATTTTAAAAAGTTTTTTATCCCACATTGAAAAAACATAACTTTTTCCTTGAAAACATAGAGTATATATATTAATGAGTTTCAAATTCCACGTTGAAAAAACATAACTTTTTTCATGGGAATATAAAGTATATATATGAAAGAGTTTTAAATCTCACATTGAAAAAATACTATGTTATCCTTTTAAGTTGAAGTATTTAAATCAAAAGGTTTTTTATCTCACATTAAAAAAACATGGTTTTTTTCATGGGGAATATAAAGTATATATATAAAAGAGTTTCAAATTCTACATTGAAAATATATCATGTTATCCTTTTAAGTTGAAGTATTTAAACCAAAAGATTTTTTATCTCACATTAAAAAAAACATGGTTTTTTTTATGGGAACATATGTTATATATATAAAAGGGCTTGAAATCTCACATTAAAAAGATACTATGTTATCTTTTCAAGTTGAAATATTTAAACTAAAAGGTTTTTTTTATTATACATTGAAAAAACATGATTTTTTTTTGGAAATAGAATATATATACTAATGGGTTTCAAATCTTACATTTGAAAAAAAAACCAGGTCCCGGGTCCTGGGTCGACCCGCCGAGTCGGCCGGGTATGGCCGGGCTGTTGCTACAGCCGGTCTTTTATTAGACTCGGACTGGTCCAGCCACCTGGTCGATCGGATCCCGGGTCGACCTGCAGAGCCGGACCGGGTTTAATAACAGTGCTAACATCCATCAAAAAACCACACAATAAATACACCACCACTCCACCGGTCACTCACCGCCTCCTGCATACCCCCCTCTCTGCCTCATAAACCTTTCGCTGCAATCTCTCCCTCAAAAAATGGTTCTGGAGATCGCTGTCAAAGCTGCTGTCGGTGCCCCTGATATTCTTGGAGACTGTAAGTTCTCTTTGACCTTTTTTTTGGGTGTCATTTGGTTGTGATTTTGGATCTGGGTTTTGATGGGAACTTTGCATGCTTGTGTTAAAGTTTGCGTCCTTTTGTTGTTTTAGGCCCATTTAGCCAGAGAGCTCTGTTGACTCTGGAAGAGAAGAAAATTCCTTACAAGTCTCATCTCATCAATCTTAGTGACAAACCTCAATGGTATTAAACTGATCATATACACCAGTCTTCAAAAATAGTTGTTTTTATTGCAAATCTGAGGTTGCTGTGTGCTTTTATTGTTCATTTCAAGCGTCTGAGAAAATGGGTTCCTGTTGTGTGCATGGCTTGTTGGCTAGATATGGTATTTTGAGGCTTTTTTTTTTTGTTGTGTTGGGTTACTTATAGCTGTTGTTTTTGCTGTCACCATGTGTGTGTAACCGTGTGTTTCACGTGTATGGGCGATTAGTATTTGCCTAAGAAGAAACTGTACTTCCAAAATATGAAGGTTATTGTTGACTTCGTTATCCACTGCAGAATAAACTGTTAAAAAATGTTCTAGGAGGGCATGATCATTTTTTCATATATAAATTCAGATATGAAATGAAGGTTTAATGTGCAAAGAGGATCGCACATCATTGATAACAACTGGTATCATAAACTATGGATTAATAGAACTTTTATTGACCAGAGTACACCTACTTGATATGAACACGTTGAATAGACATGGAAAATGCATGTGCAATTCTTGTTGCTTTTATGTGCTATGATGGATTAACATTTAGATGGTTGTTATTTTGATAGGTTCTTGGAGGTAAACCCGGAAGGAAAGGTTCCAGTGGTGAAATTTGATGACAAATGGGTCTCAGACTCTGATGTGATTGTTGGGATCTTAGAGGAGAAATACCCTGAGCCCTCTCTTGCCACTCCTCCGGAATTTGCCTCTGTGTAAGCATCTTTCTCATTCCATGACCGTCTCCACTAGTTTGAACGTGGATGTGGCAGTTTTCTGAGATTTGTTTTACATAGAAATGGGGCAGGGTGCAAAGCGAGGTACCATTTTCTTCTTAGAACGTAAGCTCTATTGTCACAATAAATGACAGGTGAGCAGGGGGAGAAAGATGTTTTTTAATAGCGTAGTTTCATACTCAAGCTCGAGATTCACTGACTGATGTGAATATGGGAAAATATGGGAAGTTGCTGAAATAGATATCGTTTGCAAATCGATTCTATTTTGTATTTTGTGCTTAATGTTACGTTGCTTTCTTCTCACTGTTTATTTGGAAATGGATCCTTGAGAAGTTCATTGGCAGAGTGTGAAATTTCTTCATTTCTCTCGCATTGTTTTTCTCATTTCATGGTAAAATCTTCGTCAAAACATCTTGCATACTCGTAGCTCTTTTTTTTTAATAAAAAAAAAAAAATTCTTCTTCCAAGGATACATTATTCATCGGATGTTTTCTAATTACAATAACAGCTAGCTGATATATGCTTGAGGTTGTCTTTGGATGTTTCTAGATGGTTATTAACAGAAAGTTCTAGGATTGAATCATTAACTTGGTTGCTATATAAACCACGTGGAACTACAGGGGCTCAAAGATATTCCCATCTTTCGTCAAGTTCTTGAAGAGCAAGGATCCCAACGATGATACTGAGCAGGCTTTGCTTGAGGAATTGAAGGCGTTGGATGATCATCTTAAAGCACACGTACATATAGATTTGAAACACAGACATGTCTTTGAAGAATTTATGGTTCTGCTTTGCAGTTTAGTTTTGAAATATAAACTAATTTATTGGAGCTTGTTATCAGGGTCCATTCATTGCTGGAGAAAAGATCACTGCTGTAGATTTGAGCTTGGCTCCGAAGCTTTACCATCTTGAGGTTGCTCTTGCCCATTTCAAGAACTGGACTATCCCTGACAAGTTGACACATGTCCTCAACTACATAAAGGTACTCATTTCTTTTTTTGGGCTATCCTGTTAATATGCACCTTGTTTTTTGTTTCATATATTTGACTTAAACAAATTAAATGATGGATCTAAAACTTTGATAAGCTGTTTTCATCTATGCTTGGGAAATCCCTTGTTTAGGTAACTAGCCGTGGATATTTCAACTCTCCCTTTCCCGTTTCCTTTTTTTCCCCCTCTCTTGGTCATGATTCTCATCATTCATATGAGATGGTAGGTTTTTAAACTACATTCATACCCTGGGTGACCTGATCTTTTGAAGTTGTTCGCTTCTATGGGTGTGATATTGAGATTCAAGTGTGGATTATTAAGAGAACACTGAAGTTTGCTAATGACTTGAACCTTATTGAAACACACTTCAAGTTTGATCGACCTTTTTTGTTTGGAAATTTGCATTACTTGTGCCAGTTGATGCATGACCTACTATATCAAGGGGTATGATATTCTTGAAAATTTAGCACCGGAAAATAAAATGATATTCTTGATGGTCGTTGCAGTAGCCTCAAGCTCCGCCTGAGACCCTGAGAAGTGATCCTTCTGAATTTGATTCATTCATCTCACTTCTTGGGCAAATTATCAGGAATACCTTATTCGTTATTGGGGTGTATGACATGGGGGGCTGAATGTGCCTGAGAATTATCAGATACTTTTAGAGATAGAACTAGCGGAAAGAAAAATAAAATTAAGTTCCTATACTTCTATGAAGATGCCCTCTTTCTTGTCGAAGGTTGTGCAGAGGCTCGGGCAGATTCATAGAATACCGTGATGTTAGTGGTAGCTATTTGATTGGTCACATCATCCTGCATTAGGATTGGAAGTGCACAGCCAGGTCTCCTGCGGGGATGTGGCTGGGTCGTACAAAGCCTGAGTTTTGCCAGATCTTATAATGTAGACAGGGTAGGTTTGGCACGTGATGCCCTTTTCCTGGCAACCAAATGTGTATCTATATTCTCTGCACTTCAAGAAGAGTAGCAATTCAAGATTTGTTTATCCAATTCCCAGGTGGAATTATTATGTTGCGTCAGCTGAAGAGAGCTCTTGGGGTTTTAGATTTGCAAGTCAGCTGTGGTTCACGAGGTGCTTATGATTCGGTTGTATTAGGTTTCTTCATGGAAGTAAACCAACTTGAAGAACTCTGCTTTCCTATGATTAATGCTATTGATAGCATCAATAGCATGCATTAGCCTTACAGCTTTAAGGAACTCACGAGGGCCTTTTGATATTCATGTATTTTGTGTACAAGATAAAAAAAAAATCATTATAGTGAAATGCTCTATGATAATTAATGTGCTACAGTACTTGGGGAGAGAACTTTATCATGCTAGCTTTTAGGTTCAGTTAATTTGGAATAGAGCTAGAGGCATGTGACATCACATCTCCTTCAAATTACTGGTTGACTGAAGGAAATGTGATTTGGATGGGGTTATTTTATTTTTGAATTTTTGTTATTTTGAACTATTATGATTCAGGTCAATAGAAATACAGAACCCAAATCTCCCCTTAATTGTTGAAGTTGGAAGCTGATTAACAAATCCCTCTGCTCTTCCTTTGCAGTTGCTGTTCTCCCGTGAATCTTTCGAGAAGACGAAGGCTGCTAAGGAACATATCATTGCTGGATGGGAGCCAAAGGTCAATGCATGAATTCGTTCCAAATTATAAGCTATCAGAATCTGGTTATGTACTGTGGTTTAGCCTTCTCTATCAGAAAAGGGCAAGAAAGAAAGAAAGTTGAGCCTGGTGTATGTCAGACATTTTAAAACCAAGCTGGTTGCTGTGTGTTCTATCATCTAATAAAATCTATTAACCTATCAATGTGAAATGGCTGGCATTGTATTTTTCTAGCAACGCGTTTCTGTTGTTTTGTTATGAGAGCACTGGCTAATGTCCATTCTGTTATTTTGCTCCGTTTTGTGTTGTTTTGTTTTTTGTTTTTGTTTTTCACGTGAGGACGTTCTGCATCTTCATGATAGGTATACATTGATAACAAATATGCTTTTTTCTAACTCAGCTAGGAAGCCAGAGATTGGGTTTTACCAAAACGGAAACGTTGATTGTGCAATGCCATTGGCAGGCATGCATTTAAATGCTAGATACAGGCCTTGACCAGCTCTGTTAATGAAGTTGGACTGCGTTATCCCACTGAGATTTTCCATTTGATGGAAATGGCACAACACCATATGGCACCCCATTTAGCTATGGATTCCAGGTGAATAAATCCAATTAAGTTTCCAGTGTACGTGTTGTGCAGTCATTAATTCATACACGCAAGGTCTCACCAAAACTTCTGCAGCACCCAAAACATAATGCTGCAAAATTAGCAGCATCATATTTCTCATGGCGAATAGTTGAGAGTAGAGGAGTCCGTTACGCTGAACAAGCTAAACCAGGCTTTATTAATAGGATACAAGATAATGGCGTACAAAGCAGAAACAGAAGCAAGAAATACTAGAGATAGACTAGATCAAAACAAGGCTGCAAAACCATCAATTCTGTCGAGACTCTGCTTGGCCAAACCATATGACCTGCCGCATTGTTTGCTTCTGTCAAGGTGCGAATACAGGTAAAAGGGCTTAAAAGCTTTTACCGTTGTAGCAATAGAGTTGAACTGGTTCTGCAGTTCATCAATTTTGCACAACTTGATTTCATCTGCAGAGAATGAAGAGCTCAATCTAAAGCATCAATTCTTTGAGTATATATTCCTTTTTCTGCATATCACACACTTATAACAAGTCCAGGAATGCTCAATAAACCAGAAACAAGTGAACAGTGATGGTATATTGATAGATACAAGGGCGGATCAACTTACATGGAGGAGAAGGGGCCTCCTGTATTTCTTGAAAGTTTCTCCGTCTCCTCCTCTTATCTCTGAATCCCAGATCCTTCCCTGGATAGCTAGCTAGCTAGATTCATTTGGAGATAATACACGTATAGATAAGAAGAAGAAAAAAGTGGCTCGAACCATTGGTTAATTTGGATATACAGACAAGTCCCCCTGACTAGAATCAGGTCATGGCGAAAGACACCTATGCATGCATACAAATGATTCGGCATTCATCGCATGACTACTGGTTTTGTTAATTAAAATTAAAAAGGCAATGGGAAGCGGTGGTCTAATGCATATATTTTTTTCAATAAATTGAGGAGAACCCTTTTCTCTTACATGTGTAAATGGATCCCTTTTTAATTAACTAGTTTCTTGACACGTACTTTGCAAGTGGATTATTTAACTAATTTATAGTATTTTCCTCTAATTTTCAATAACGTTTAGAATTATTTATAAATGAATATAAATTTTATATTTTGATGATTATAATTAAATTATCTTTTCAACCATATAATACAATTTATAATTTTATTTAATTAAAAATTAGGAACACAATTGAATTATTATTCAAGAATTAATAATTAATAGTTAGGGTAAATACATATAACACTTCGAAATAATAATTACAAAAAAATAAAAAATACTAGTATAGTATGTAATATTTCAGGAGTGATTAGAATATTTTATTTAATATTATTTAGATTTTATATGATGTATAAATAAAAAATAATTAAAAAAGGATAAAAATATATTTTATAATTCATTTTTAAAAACAGCCTATCTCTAGAAATTAATAATTTTCTTTTTAAGAAGATCTATCAATATTTTTTTTCTAAATTAAATATGAGGTTCACTTTACTTATAAATAGTACTGTGTATGTGTATATATTATAGTATTATATTAAAAGTATAATATCCCATCAATAATTTTTATGGAATTCCTTTTTATATATAGTTATGGATAATGTATATATTAGGGGCGAGTAAAAAAACTGAAAAATATATTAAACTGAGAAAATTAGAAAAAAAATAACTGAAAAAACCGAATCGTGAAAAAAAACCGATTAAATTTTTTAAAAAACTGACCGGTTCGGTTCGGTTTCGGTTTTATAAGTCTGAAATTAAAAAAACAAAACCGAATCCAAACCGAAAAAATACAAAAAAAACCGAGCCAAACTGGTTTGAACCGGTTTTTGTTCTAAAAAACCAAACCAAACCGAAATTAGTTAGTTTGAACCGATTTTGGTTTTTTTAAAAAAATTTAATTTAATTAATTTTTAATAAAAACTGTATCAAATAAAAAATAAACACCTCAAAAATATATATAACATAAAAACAATTTTTTAATCATGCACGGTAGGTTGGGAGGTAAAAATTTGGAGGGCAAACCAAGAAAGTAACTTGAAGAGCCACACCTGGTTTGGGCCCACCAAATAAGGGGTTAAGATGAGCCGGTCTTCACAAAGGGGTGTTTTGCCACGGAGTTTTGAAAAATTTTATTTATTTTAAATAAATTTTTTTATGATTTCAATAATTTTAATATGTTAATATCAATAATAAATTTTTTTATATATATATATTTAAATTAAAATTAATTTTAAAAATAACACCTACTACTATCCTAAACATTTTTTTTATTTAATTTACAAACAAGTATAAACAATAAGAAGTGATGGAATAGATATTAGTAATTATAGTTTTAAAATCGATTCAAAGTATGTACTAATTTAATTTGAAAAAATTAAAAAAACATAAATGACTTGATAACTTGATATCTGGCTCAGTTATTAACCTTTAAGTTTTTTTTATTATAATAATATTATTTTCGTTCTTTTTTAATAAAAAAAATTAGGTCGACAACTCCTGCTCAGGTGGGGGTTCTAAAACCATGTAAGTATGTCTCCCTTACCCTACATACCTCTAGGCTCAAAAAGACAATTCTTTTTAAATAATCCAAAAAGACAAATTCATACATCAACAGTGTGTGTAAACATAGGAATTAGCCTGAATAGTCATGCCAAGCCAAGGCGAGGCCCTCCCCCTCCGGTCTAAGACAAGCCGGTCTTAACCTGGTTTGGCTCATGAACAAATCCAAAAAGACAATTTCTTTTTCCGGTCAAGAAGACAAATCCATGCTTCAACCACATGAATTATATACAATATATAACAAGAAATATACATGACATAATAGCCCCTGATCGACTGATTACATTGATGAATATTGGATCCGAATACAATTATGATATATTCTTATATACACCCTAATTAAATAGTTGGTGCTGTCTTTTGTTTCATACAGCACAATACATGATTTTATTTGTGGCTAGGAGGACCATGGAAGCAACAGACCGTGGTTTTCTGCATTAAATTCACAAATACAGGGACCGCAACAAGACTTCGAGATAACTTTTTTTTTTTTTTTCCCTTTGTGTTTTGGTCGGATTAGAGTTTCGAGGGAAGGCAAAACTACCAGCCCGAACACCGAACATGATAAGGAGATCGAGGGATCGATCGCTTTCATGGAAAAATTAATACATCATTAATTAATCTTTATTCATCTGGATCATGATCTTTAGAGGATTCTGATTCTGATTGTTGGGAGATCATCCTCTGAATCACTCGACTGGTTTCTTCCTCGGACATTCTGTCATCCTTGCTTTTCGATTGAGCATAGGCCTCGAAGAATTCCTTGTTCTCTTTCTCTAATTCTTTCCACACTGCATAAATACAAGCCATTGCTATATATATGTATTACTACTGCTACTATATATATACATATTTATGCGTAGCTAGCATACATGTTTTTTACGTAAGAAAAAATCATAGTGTTTGTGTTTGTCTGCATGTACTTGATGATTATGTGACTATATATTAAATAATCATTTCAAGATTTTTTTTTTTGACAAGAGAGGATCTAATATATATATATATATATTTCTGGATTGTTTACGAGATAAACAAGCCATAATCTTTTTTTTTTAGATCAAAGCCAAGATCAATCAGGCATATTGGAATGAATCTATGAGATGATTACATCAAGTAACTCGTATAAACATTCTAATTCATTAAATTTTGTGAGCAAGCTCGTATGGCAGGATCGATTGGCTTTTCTCTTTTAAGGCATGCTTACATGGATCATAGCCTCACAGGGCAAGTCTACAACCTAAGTAGAGGCCATTTAAACGGGTTGAATTTAGGTTCTCCACGATAGTAAAAAAAATAATGAAAAAATCATGATTATACATATAATCTTTTTTGGTAATTATCATAGTTAAGAACTATTTTTTTTATAAGGAAAAATTAATTAAATATTTAATCTCAAACCTATAAAGAAAAAATAACTCATAGATTTTTCTACTAAAACTTTTTAGACCTACTGTACATGACATGGCCAAGCTCTATTTGTAGTCATCAGTCTAGAGAGTACATGACCATATCTTCAAGGTAACAGAGAGTGAATAATATTTAATACACACACACATGAACCCACTTGATTTTTATCTGTGTTAAACGAGCGTGATCTGGTATCACATCCTTCTCTATTGCCTTAATAATTAATTAGGTTAATATTACAAAGTGAAGGTTTGAAGGATTGAAGGGAAGAGGATGAAAAGGTAGAAATGGACAGAATTAGGGAAATTACAAACCAGTGGAGGTGATGACAGGCTCGATATTTGCATGTTTAGAGAGAGCTTCCATGCACTCTTCTTTAGTCATGTTGAAGATCAGGCACTTCTCTATAAGGTGCTGCACCTATAAATTTAATCACCATACAAATCCATCAACAGCAAAATCAAGATTTTCAGAAACAGAAACAGTCAATAGAATGGATGAATCAAACAAGTCCCAACATAGATATCTATGACCAGGCAATAAAAATCTAAGAGAACTAAAGAAGAAAACGTTGAGCTAGATATTCTATAAGATTAACCATGTGTATGTATGAAGCAGATGAGTCTCCCATGATCCTGATCCAAAACACCAGTGCTATATATATACGCAGAATATTAAGCAAGAACTGCAGGAAAACAAATATGTAACTGCAGAATGTCTGGGTTGGTGGTGCAATATATATAATACAAGGAAGATGATTGCATCATACCATAGGAGGCGATCAACAGCGAAGGAAATAAGGTGTCGTCGGGATGCTAGCTAGTGGAGATGGGTCCAGCAATCCCACGTGGGGGATAGATGATAATTGGTGGAGAGGGGATTAGAGGAGATATGTAAATGACCATTTCTTTGTCTTGTAGGATTGCTTTTAGGGCAGTCCTTCACCACGTGATAAGTGGGTCCTTACCACCATCTAGAGAATTTCTCTAGACAGACAATCGATTCCCTCTAATACTAGCCAAATGATAATATATAAATAATTATCCAAAAATGCAATGTTACCAGCAGAATGTATATATATTAACATGATGATCACGAGGATCAATACTAATATAATACTATATACGTACCTTGATCATTCAATCCACGCCACTCCCTTTTATGTTTGACATTAATATTTCCATGCTTGATCTTTTCCTATTGTTCATGCTTAAAACAGGGATTCATAATTAGAAACATCAGCCTCTGTAAATGTTGCGCTGAGGGTGGTGATGATTTGATCATTACTTCGGTTTTAATTGACATGGTTAAGAAAACTCTCCGAAGTTCAGATTTTTAGTTCTCTGATGATTCAAGACCAACAAAAATTGCCCATACCATTGAGTGTGACATGACTTGATTTGTCAGCAAGGCCAACACCCGCCAAGATGCCAATGTGAACTGTAGCATTTTTCTATCAAATTGAAAGAAAAGGAATTAGCATTGGGTACGCAAATGGCATGTTGCAGCTCATTTTCTTTGTCTTTCTGTTAAGTAGAGGGGCCAGGCTTGTTATTCTGTTGCTTTATATAGTTTCTTTACAAGTAGCTAGATGTTGTGCTTTCGCCAATTGATCTCTCTGATCATGAACACCGAGCACCTGGGTTCAGAGCACAACATCATATACAGTGTCAACTGATCAGAGAAGGAAAATTCACTTCTCTGCAGATGATAAATGCATTGTTCCTGTTAATAAGATCAATTATTGCCAATTTTTTAGGAGTATGGAATTGTTTTTGAGGCAAACGTCAAAAGAACAATAACAATCAATGTATAATATTTAAAAACAAACCCAGTTTAATATTGTAGTTCTAGGCAACGTACAATGCGTCAACGTCTCTGTCTTGTTGCTAGAGTTCTTGACAGGTTTGTCTTTTCTCTTCTAGTTCATGCATCATCTAGTTCCATCAACTCGTTCCATCTTGAAAAAGTTTATTGACAATTAAGCTGTGGCACAACAAACCAGCTAAAATTAGACCATATGAAATTTAGCTTCTCATAGATATTTTCCCAAAAAATTTGTCCCTACACTCAACTCCATCATAGCATCTAGTTAGGCATGATATCTTTTCCGATTGAACAAAAACCTCAGCTATACATGTTGCAAAAGGCATGGAAAGAAGAAAGAGGGAATTTTTTGTATGAGTATTCTTCTTCAGTAAATTCAGCACGTCTAACTCTTTCCTCATGATGATTTTTCTCCATGTTTTTTTCCCCGAGTACGGAACACTAATGCCTAGAGGGTGTAAAATCAACGCAACTTTCATGCATGTGTGGTCCAACCAAAGGGAAGATCCCTGATAACTACAGAAGGTAGATTGGCAGCAAGTTGAGTTAGAGGTGCTCATTTTGTTGTTATTTGATCTTGTTTTGCCATGTCAACACACCCAATAGCCAGATTTTGATATGGTATAGATTGAGCTTGATGATGTGTCAAGCATGGATTGGGTTAGAAGATGAGGTAATAGTAACTTTCATATCCAATGAATTTCCCTATTAATATTATTATGGGACTTGACCTTTGTATATATGAACTTTTGTCATCTTCTATATATGCTGAGTAATTTGTAACTATTGATTTGCTGCAACACGGCTAGCTGTTACACGACAAAAGATACAAATAAAATGACTCGCTGACAAGACATTACCAGCGCTACTATTTTATAGTCTTGGTATGTATGCACCATTCAAAATCCAGTGCACAGAATATGTTGTTAATTGACAGTCATGAATTGCCATTTATAAGCTGTAGTCGATTTGTAGTTATGATGCGTGCATGTCATCTTCCTCTGCAATGTCTCGTATATATTGCTGCCTGTTTTCTCCATACAGCGCAAGAAGACGGTAGCTAGTCCTGCAGCAGGTTGGCTTTACGTAAAGATATGTTTCAAATAATCATATATATGAGTGAGTGTATTCAACTCATCAATCCATGTCATAGATGTGACAATCCAACCACGTTAAATGGGAAAGGAAAGGGTGTAGTCTGCTGGACTTAAAAAAAAATGATTATGCGAAAGAGTATTATCACACATGTATTCTTCTCTTAAACCACCTTTTAGATCAACGAGGCTCAAGGTAAATACTATGGATAATCTTTAATTAATGACAAGCTAGCTAGCTGCTTCTTCAGCATTATCATTGAAGTGGTACGTACAAGAAGACAGAGGAAAGAACAAACCTAATGTTGGAAGTACGCACGTAAGATTCTTTTGATGCTAGTGACTTGTTGAGTAATGTCATTTTCCATGTCTGTTGAAAGGAAATTGTTTCTGGTCATGCCTGTATCAATTCAGCTGTGAGTGTACAATCAAGGGAAATATGAATGATCAAAATGCATAGGCTGATTTACAAGGAAGAAGGAATTATTACCTCCAAGTGCATGCTTTTAGATCTAGAATCCCCTCTTTAGTTACCTGTTTATCACTAAAAACACTCAACTTTCTTTAAGTAAGCTTGAAAAGCAAATTATTTGATTATATGAATGGGTTGTTGATTGCACAAGAGTTTAGGATATATTACAGTTTGTCATAACAAAATGAACTAGTGTTTTGGCTTCCATCGATGCATCCTATTTGATGCACTGTTAAATTAAGAAGTATTTATAGAATAAGGATTTTTAGTGGTTGAATCAAATATTAGTTAAGTATCTTTTTAAATAACTCATTTCTCCAATATTAAGGTAAACTTTCTTAATGAATATCTTTGGATACTTGCAAAAAGTTCTCTTTAAGAGTGTTTAAGGACTCTCCAATGATAAAGTCATAACTTTGTAGAGAAAAAGAGTGATAAATACACTTAAAAAGCTTTCAATTCTAAGATTTAGATTGTTTTTGTGTTAAATCTGTATCTTTTTAATGTAAGAAAAAACTTTCCCTTTACCTGGTAGTTTTGAAAATATTTATAATTATTAAACCTTTTTTTTTCTTGGGCAAAGGGGCTAAAAAGTAATTTCACCATGACAATATTTTTGAGGGACAAAATATCTCTTACACAAGCATTAATAAATATTAATAGAGAAAAATATCTCTTACACAAGCATTAATAACATTAATAGAGAAAAATATCTCTTACACAAGCATTAATAAGCATTAATAGGAAAAGAAAAAGAAAAAAGACTCAACATATGTTTTTGGGCTTAGAAAGTAGGCCAAAACACATCATTTGGGGAAAGAAAAAAAAAATCAATGATCGATGTGGAGTCTCTACCATTGTTCTCTTATCTTATGATTGTCAAATTGTATCTCATTATCCGTTATTAACACTTTAGGAAGCCCAAGACATATAATGTTCTTCTAAATGAAAGAGATTAGTTTGTTAGAGGTTATGTTCGTCAAAGCCTCAACCTTACCATTTTGTGAAGTAGTCGACTGCTACTAAGATGAATTGTTTGTTACCTATGGCCTTTGAAAAAGGACCCAATATATCCATCCCCAGTCGAAGAAGCTATAAGGAGGCTATAATTGTCATTTATGTAGAGGGTTAATGGGAAATCGAAGAATATAAATGGCACTTATCGCGTTGTTTAGCTACTTCAGTAGCATCATGAAATATAATTGGCCGGTAAAAACTTGTTAGGGTAGCTTGAGTGGTGAGAGCTCTAGATCCCACATGGAGACCATATATTCCTTCATGAAGTTGTTTCAAAACATATATGCTGTCTTTTGGTGATAAGCATTTCAGGAGAGGAACGAAAATGGACCTTCTGTATAGGATGTCATTGATTAAGTAATACTCGGTGCCCCACCTAGTTAGCTTTATGGCCTCTCTTCTATCAGAAAGTACTCCACTAGTAAGTAAATAATATCTGATAAGGGTTCTCCAATCTTCACCAAGGGTGATGGGGACGGCCACTAGAACTTCTTCATCCACACGACTTTTCTAAAGTTTCAATCCATATGTTTGGAGGGAGTTCTACTGAGTTGGAGCTTGTAATTACAGATAAAAAGTCTGCCTGATTGTTGGCTTCTCTTGGTATACAGATGATTACGATTTATTTGCCTTCATTTTTTTTAGAGAGATGTCTTTGAACTTTCTAGAAATACTTCAGCATGGTGGGGTTTTTAGCTTCATATAACCATTGACATTATTAGCCTACAACTAGCCGAGAATCATTGTGAATTTGAAGTGGATAGGCGTTTAAGGCCTCTACGAGCCCTAGCCTTGCCAAAAAAGCTTCATTCTCAGCCATATTATTAGTAGATAGGAATTCAAAACAAACCTCAAAGGTATAATCCTCTTATTATGGACTTATAAACACTACACCAGATCCACTACCCTTGACATTGAAAGACCTATCTACATGTAGCCGCCATGTGGATATTGGCTGGGCTGGTCCCAAGGAAATTGTAGGCCAAAGGAATGGTGTTTTAGAGCTTGATGAAGATTGAAAGTCATGAAGTATGGGCCCCTTAAAAGAACATTCAATAATAAAGTTTATTAGAGCTTGTCCTTTTATAGTTGGTTTAGACTGGTATCGGAGACCAAACTTTCTTAACTCAATTGCCCACCGCACCAGGTGTCCTGACATGTTAGGCTCGTAAAGAATTTGTTAAAGGGGTTGATCTGTCCAAATGATGATTTGGTGAGCTTGAAAGTAAGGCCTCAACTTTCTAGAGACAGTTACAGAGTCAGGGCTAGCTTCTCTATATTCAAGTGTCTTACTAGAGTAATAGACCGGGCGTTGAACTTCGTTCTCCTCTTTTACTAGTACAACGATGACAGTTAAATCCATTACACCCAAGTAGAGAAAAAAGTCTTCATTCTCTCATAGCTGAGATTAAACCTTAAGAGATGAGAAGTAAACTTTGAGTCTCTTGAAGGATTTTTGACACTCGAATGTCCATTCAAAATTAGAAATATTTTTCAGCGTTATGAAGAATGACATGATACGCTCTCCAAGATGGGAAATGAGTTTGTTGAGGGCAACCAAACCTCTCGATGAGACATTGAACCTCCTTTACTGATCGCAGGGGAGTCATATCAAGTATTGCTTGGATTTTCTTAGGGTTAGACTCCATTCTCTTGTTGCTTACTAGGAACCCCAGGAACTTCCCTTCTTTAATGGAAAACACACATTTTGAGAGGTTGAGCTTTATTTGATATAGGCCTAAAACTGAAAATACCTCTTCTGAATCAAAGAGGTGTCACTCAAATGTCATGTTCTTCACTAGCATATCATCTGCATAACCTTCTATAATTCTCCGCGGTTGATGCTTGAAGAATTTGTTCACCATTCATTGGTAGATGGCTCCTGTATTCTTAAATTTGAAAGGCATGACCTTGTAACAAAATATTCCTTTCTCCGTGACGAATGATGTCTTCTCCTCATCATTTAATTGCAAAGGGATCTAATGATACTCAGAGTAACATCAAGAGAACTGAAAAACTCAAAACCTGTTGTGGAATCCAACAATCTTTAATATTGGAAACAAGAAAATTATCCTTTTAACAAATCATTTGCCAGTGGTTTTTCTCACCATTACCATTTTTTCCGGTCAATCTGGGTACATCACTTTGCGGATAAAACTGGAAACAAACAACTGTACCTTTTTTTTATAGTTGCCTTTTGTCCCTCTTCCCTGAAACTCTTTTCTTCTAATGAGTAGAAGAAATTGCTAAATTAACATTTAGTCAATGTGCAACCACTTGATAGCTGATCCTAGGCATGTTTGTTTGTTCAAAGGCAAAATTAATTTTTTAAGTGATAAAGAGTTTTTTTAGAGCTTGCTCCTAACTTGGTTGTAGAGTAGATCCCATCTTGGTGGCCACGTCCATCTCCCTAGGGGGTACATTTTTCAACTCTTTAATGGCCCCTATCCTTACTTCCATTTATTCTTTCTCGGGACCCTGCTGGTCCACTGTCGAAGCTTTCTTGCCCTTAAAACATGAAGAGATACATTGCCCAAAAGAGTATTGGTTACCTCGTATTGTGGTCACACCCTTATAAGTAAGGAATTGCATTGTCAGGTATCTAGTACTGATATCAACGTTTATTTGATGGAGAAGAGGTCTTCCTAGGATGACATTGTAGGAGAGGCTCATGTCAATAATCATAAAGGTCTGTTGAAGAGTTATACATTTAGAGAGTCCTGATAATGACAAGGATCTTTAAGGCGCCCTTCACCGGCATGCTTATACCTGCAATCCTAATGAGACAAATCTTTATAGGGATTAATTTTGTGGGATCTATTCTCATTTGTGCTATCACTTCACTTAAAAGAATATTGATTACACTACAATCATCCACTAATATCATATGGACACGATGATTAGCAAAAAGTGTTGAGATGATGAAAGCATCCTCATGTGAAAAAGTTACAAATTCCTTGTCTTCTGAGGTAAATATAAAGGATTCATGACATGTATTAAGGAGGCAGGTGGTAGTGAGGACTTGCTTCTTATATTTTCTTTTTCCACTCCTAGTGTTACCTCCTGCTGAGGTTCTACCCCAAATGATATTAATCTCTAACAAGACTTAGTTAGGTTGGCTAGACTCTTCCTTACCTTGTTTATGGGTATCTTTTTTTACGAACTATTAAATATAGCTATTTGCTATCAATGAGCATTAATAGAAAATGATATTTCTTACACAAGCATTAATGAGAAAAGAAAAAATGACTCGACACCTATTTTTGAGCTTAAAAGGTAGATCAAGACATATCATTTGAGAGTTGAGCTTGAGTGGTACATTTGAGCCCACAAAAAGATGTTAGGGGTGCCCAGCACCTGGGCTCGGGTCTCGACCCAAGCCCAACTCTCTTTAAGGGCTTAAGTGCTCTACTCGAGCCTTTAAAAAGTGTTTGGAAATGGGCCAAAAACATTTTAGGCTCATGACCATTATGAGTTTGGTTCCAAAAAGGAAAAAAAATATTAATTTGTCATTGTGATATATTTTTTTTTTATAAATTATTCATTGTCTTTCTCAACTTATGTTATATTTAAAAGGATGGTTATCAAAATCTGTCCGGGTTCTTGGTCCAAGATCCAAAGGTTTGTTAAAGCAACTTGTTTGTAACAAGCTAACTTGAATCCATTTCAAAATAATGTTTTTTTTCAAAAAATTTAATGAAATAATATTATTTTGAACAAAAAATTATAAATAATTTTATGGTGTTAACCCAACTAGATCCCACGTAGATTTGGTCAAATGAACTTTCAAAACAATTAAAATAATAATTCAATCTAAGTTAAGTTCCGAGTATGCATATCATCAAGTTTACTCATTGATAGGTGTCAGGTTTAGTAACTATGTTTATAAAGGTAATGTCTTGGATTGTTAATTACTAGGTATGAAAGTTGAAACCTTTATTAGCCGGGTATCATAACTATGCGTAGATGTTTTAGCAAACCATGCCAAGGCTCGAAGACTGCACCAGCCCGGAGTTGTCAGCGTTACTAAGGATTCCCTCGTTGCATTGCCAACAAGGATGTCAATGATTTGGAGATTTGGTCGTCTCCTATCGCATTGAGATTTCTTTTTGATATAATTGTAGATTGTGCATGATGATGTGGCGGATACAGATTGGTTTGCAATAGACGTCGGTATATTCTTCTCATATATTTGGGACCCCCTAATCTTTACTGCCGGGGGTTACACTTTACAGCCACAATCTAAATCGATGGATGAAATTTTTGAACACAAAAGTAAAACACCCCCATTTGCTGATGTCTCAAAGGAGAAAAGGGCAGCATCATCAATCCACATCGTACGATGATCACAGATTAAAAAAAGAAAAACATTTGTGGAGAGTATTGACCTTTGATTCCACAGTTGCAGACAAGGCCGTCCACTTCTTCTACTAGCATTAATGCTTTTCATTCCTAGTCGATTCGAAGCTAGTTATAGGTGGAAGGACCACTTTCGCCAAGGAATACAACAAAAAAAAATGCAACTGTGTTTTTTATATAAAAAAGATATTCTTATATGACTTATTTGAAGAAACTATTTATCTGATAGCTGCTTTGCCTAATCCATACCTGAAAAAACGCTTCACCGTTAAAATAAGGCTTCTCCTTGCTTCTTTGGTTGAATTGAAGTTTGTCCTATAAATCCTTTTTTGTTTTCTTTTGCTCGTAATCCGGTAACAAGGATAGCAAATGTTTTAGAAGTCTTGATCTCCTGCCATGTACCAATAGTTCAAACTGAAATAGTAGCATCTATTCATTAAAAATATACGTGTAAAAGAACTTCGATAATAGAGAAGGAGACAAAGCAAGGACAGTTACAGAACATTTTGGGCCGATTATCGTTAACAATCAAGGGCCAATATAAAAAAACATGAGACAAAGCCAGGACAGTACTCACTAAAATAAACTTGGGCTAGATTTCTGGGGTGGGTCAAATAGGGAGTCCCAGACAAACGATTTCTGCAAAGTGAGCAGCGTCTACCCTCGGCCAGCCTATTTCCCCTCTACAATTTTTTGCGCACAATATAGAGCCGGCGCGGCAAGCGTCACCACCCATTCGCAAAACGAGTATTTATAGCGCCTCGCTTCCACAAGGCTTATCACTCTTTCGATGTGGGACAACTGAAACACATAAACTACTTCCCCTTTCAATGCGTGCACCAAAGTTCAGAAATCTCCGTGCCTTCTTTGAGAATACATCAGAAGTTATTTTTTATTTAAAAACATTTTTAAATAATATTTTCAAATTTTATTTTCAGCATCAACTTATTAAAATAATTAATTAAAACTAAAAAAAATAATATTTTTTTTAAGCACAGTCAACAGCGTCAAATTCCACCACCGTAGAATCCGAGGGAGTGCGAGGGGGCAACAGCAGCAGCCGGCGTGACAGTCTTACAACTGATAGTACAGTGGTATATTTGATGAGCAGATAAAGAATGGAACTGAATAACATTGTCACGTCGGACAGCTGGATTCAACCCATTTTGCAAGTAAAGACTAGGGGTGAGCAAAACCGGTTCGGTCCGGTTTTTTACTAAAAAACTAACCAAAATCAAATTTTTTAAAATTTAAAAATTCAAACCGAAACCAAACCGAAACCGGTTCAAACCGACCGGTTTCGGTTCGGTTCGGTTCAGTTCTTTTAACAGAAAAACCTGTATTATGATTTTTTTGGGCTTTTTAGGCCTTTTTGAGCTTTCTAATGGGTTTTCTGATGGGCTTTCTAATAGGCTTGTAATTAATGTAAATATTATCTAAATTTGTTACAAAATTCTATAATATATTTAATATTTTTTGTCACTAAATATTCATTTATATTAAATTATTAGTGCTAATATTGTGTTTAATATGTAGCAAGTCTTTCTAAAATTTGTGTTTTGGAGTTTGGACTCCTCATGCATCAAAGTTTAAATAACACACACCAAATTAAAATTTAAATTACAAAGCATTGCCTTCAAAAGGGCTTAAAAAAAACAACAAATAACATTACCATAAAAAATAAAACACTTCATGCAAAAAATATAAATCTTCATTGTGCACATCATCCTAATAAAAAAGCACATCAAAATGACAAGAACATTGCACTTTGATTCCGTAATACCATTGACATCAAAACCTGAAAATCAAGATAAAAAATTATAACATGATAAAATAAATTAGAATATGTAAAAATAAAAAGTAGTTTTTTACCATCAAAGTAACTTTTGAACTAATTATCATCTGTTACTAAATGTAACTTTCCATCAAATTCTACAAAATAAAAAATTAGACATGTTAGATGATTGCAAACAATTTAATTAATAAATTACAAAATAAAAGGTGCAAGTTTATTAAAAAATAATTACTTGACTCAAGGTTTTCATAGGTTTCAAGATCATTTATCAAGCTTCTAATATCAGTTGAAATTGATCCATGATGCAACCAATTTTGACAACAAATGAGTGCTTGAACAGTTCCTGGAGATAGAGAACTTCGAAATTGATCAAGTACACGACCACCTGTGCTAAATGCTGATTCAGAAGCCACTGTGGATATAGGAATAGCCAGAACATGTTGGGCAACCTTTGAAAGTGTCTTATATTTCAAAGCATTACTTTTCCACCAACCCAAAATATCTAACTTATCATCATTAGGATCCTCACAACCGTCAATCAAATACTTCTCAACCTCATTTTTATTTTCCACACTATCCTCCTCCTGCAAATGTCTTTTGAATCGAGCCAAAGTGTTAACATCTACCTCCACATCATCAATAGCACTATCCTGTTTATGCCTATTATTATCCACCACTTCATCAATTTTCAAATAAAACTCAAACAAGCTCACCAAAGTATCTTTCACCTTATTTGGTAGCAATTGTGCTTTGTCATGATCATACAAATCACCAAAACAAAATTTCACATATTTCAACTTCAAACGTGGATCTAAGACATTAGCCACATATAACAAAAAATTCTGATTTACTTCACAACCCCAATACTTCTCAAACTTTGATATCATATTCATCGCCATTCCACTTAAAATACTATCTTTATTTTTACACAATTGCAACAAGTTTGTATGCATATAAATCAATTCATTGAATAAAGAATTTGATGTGACATGCAATGAGCCAGAAAATCTCAATGTAACCATATAAAAGATCTTTAAGAACTTAACCAAAGTTCTTGCATTTTCCCAATCCTCCAAACCAGGTGGCTCTATGTTTTTTTTATTCCCCTTTGAATCAACCTTCAAAAAGTAACTCATATACCTAGATTCTTTTTCACCTAACCTCATAAACACATTTTCAAACTTTTCAGCAGCTTCTAGCATAAGATATGTTGAATTCCATCGAGTTGCAACATCTAAACACAATGATTTCTTACACTCTATATGCAACTTTTCAACACACTTCTTAAATGCAAGATGCCTCGACGGTGAAGATCTCACAAACCTAATTGCATTTCGAATCTTAACAACTGAAACATTAATCTCTTTCAAGCCATCACACACAATGAGATTTACAATGTGTGCACAACATCTAACATGCAAGTGCTCATTTGACAATATATTAGTTGGCCAATCTTTCATCACATTCTTTAAATATGAAATAGTCATATTATTAGAGCTTGCATTGTCTAATGTAATAGTCAACAGTTTATCAATTCCCCACTCCAACAAACAATTCTCAATAACTTGGCCAATTGTCTCACCCATATGATTGGAAACTTGATAAAAATTAAGAATTCTTTTATGCAAATTCCAATCATTATCAATCCAATGAGCTGTTAAACACATATAGTTAATATTCTGGATTGATGTCCATGTATCTGTTGTTAAGCACAATCGTTGACCCCTAAGAGCTGTCCTCAATCTATCCTTCTCTTCAATATAAAGTTTCAAACAATCTCTCATAATTGTAAAACGAGAAGGAATGTCAAATCTAGGTTGCATAGTCCTAGCAAACAATTTAAATCCCCGACCCTCCACAAAATTAAAAGGCAACTCATCAGTTATAACCATCTTTGCTAGTGCTTGTCTACATTCATCATAATTATAACCTATTGCCTTAAGACTTCCCACATTCTGTTCTTCCAATTCACCCTTCTCTATCTTAGGTTCTAACACCAAAACATTTTGTTTCTTATCAACCACAAAAGGAAACTTCTTGCACACTTTTAAATGACTCCACATATTACTTGTGTCATTAACAATAGTGTGACATGCATAATGTTTTCCACAATAATTACATTCAGCTCTAGGGGTTTTAGGATCACCATCAAGTTTTGTAAAGTGATCCCAAATTTGTGACTTTTTTCTATCCTCAACATTTCTTTTCCTAGATGCAAGGACTTGAGGTTGTTTACCTTTTGTATCTATGGTGGAAGCTGCATTGGTTGATTCTGCGTTAGTTTTTGAAGTTGGAGAAGTGGTTGATGTTGGTGTAGTGCCCGTGGATGAAGCATTTTGAATTTGAGTAGTTTCCATCTGTTATTACATAATGAAAACATGTTAAAAACCCATAACTTATAATAGACTTAAATGTACTAAAATTCAAAGAAATTATCAAACTAATAGAAACTTAAATGTCAGGCAAAAAAAAAAATGGAAACTGGAAAGTAATATCAGCCAAAACATCTGTCAATCCTAAGTTCATTGCCAACCAATCATAAGTTCACTGCCTAAGTTCACTGCCAAGTGCCAACCAATCCTAAGTTCACTATTTCACTGCCTAAGTTCACTGCCATCTGTCAACCATCAAATTGTCCTTGAAATTCTGATTAACAGTCTATTTCAAGATGCAATAAGAACAAATTTACATTCTATATTATAAAAGCAACAGATTCTTAGTTATAGAAACCAGTTTTGAAGACAATCCTAACAATGTCTGTGCAAAATGAAACATGCTGCCAAACATAACCAATTTCACAACATCTATATCTTTTCCTTCCAACCAACATCAAAACGAAAGAGGAAATCACACAATGCTTTTCTAGAACTTGAACTGTAAAGATGGCAACCAGAAAAATCCAATAGCAATTTCAATGCTGTAAAGAGACATATGATGAGAAATCAACAAACAATCAGGAAACAGCAACAAAAGAAAAACATTATGTAACTCCCAGATTGACAAAGAACAGGGAAACAAAATACAAAATGATTGACAGAAAAAAAATTAAATACACATAAAACAGAGTAACACACTGCAGCAACAAACCCAAAATGATTGACAAAGAACAGGGAAACAAAATACAAAAACAAACTAAAAGAACCAAGAAACTAAATAAAAAGGAAAAAAAATAAAAACAGAGATTGACAGAAAAAAGAAATCATACCTGTGCGAGTTAGGACACGATTCAATTTCGGGTGTGAAAGGCAACTTGAGGCAGCAACATAACAGACTTTATGGTCTCAAACCAGCCTGCAGGTTGATCATGTTTTCCCTTCAAACACAGAGTTTGTTTTTTTCGTCACACAGCAAGAAACAATTTGAAAAAAATATAGGAAAAATGGCATAGTTATAAAAATCAACAAAAAATACACAGAATGCTCAAACATTGATTTTTTTGTAAGGATATACTTAAAAATACACAGAATCACAAAGCATATGTTAAAAAAAAATAAAAACAGAGATTGACAGAAAAAAAAAATCATACCTAGTGTGAGTTGGGACGCGATTCAAGTTTGGGTGTGAAAGAGGGAGGGACTGGTTCGCTAGATTTGGACTCTGGAGATTTGGTGTGCCGGTGTGGTGTGTGCCGTGCGACTCGTGGCCGTGTGGGAGAAAGATGTGGCTGACTGGCTACTGGCTAGGTTGTTTGTTTTGAAGAAGAAGATGGTATGGGAGAGCCAGAGAGGGATATGGATGAAGAATCGAAGATGAATTAACTTGATTTTGTGATTCTGTGAGTGAGAGTTTGGATTGTGAGGTGCGGCTGTGAGGATTGAGGGAGCGGAGAGAATCTAGGGTTAATTAGGTTTTAGAAATTAGAAAGTGTTTTTTTTTCCTATTTATAGTACCCCTTAAACCGAACCAGTTCGGTTCGGTTGGGGTTTTGCCGGTTTCCGGTTTCGTAAACCAAAACCGAACCGAACCCAAAATTTTAACAAAAAAAATAATCGGTTTAATCGGGTTTTTTTTCGGTTCGGTTTTTTTGGTTGTTTTTTTTTCGGTTTACTCGGTTTTTTTGCTCACCCCTGGTAAAGACTGACTAGCAGGGAAGGTGTTGGGGTTCCTTATTGTTCATTTCAATCAAGAAGAATTATTAAAAAATATATATAGTGCTAATGAAAACATAAACTGAAAATACTCTTCACGAGAATATAGAATTACAAACTGAATTTCAAGTTCGCTTACATTCATTGTGAAATGGATGAGGCGACTTCAAAGATAAATAAAGAGTAGCCCATGTGTACCTTTATCGTATTAAGTATTTTTGCCTACAGTCTATTAGCCTATTAGTATATATATATATATATAGTTGTTTTGTTTATGTTTGGGATTGCGGATTATAGGGTGGTTAAAAAAAAATTATGTTTTTAAATTATATTATTTTAATATATTGTTGTTAAAAATAATTTTAATAAAATATTATTTTTATATAAAAAACATTTTAAAAAATAACAACACAACCACAATCACTATTTTTATAAAATAAAGAATTTGGTCCTTTGAGAAAAGCAAGATTTACAATGCATATTTTACATTGTATTTAAAGTGATTTCCGGAAAATTACTTTCCAAATTTTTCTATGTTTGTTTGTCATTAAAAAAATTGGTTAACGGAAAACACTTTCCAATCAAAGAAAATTTGACTTGGTTTTCAGGAAAGTGTTTTCCTGGAAAATTTGGATCGAAAACACTTTCCGGAAGTTGTGAAAAATTTAGAAATGTCATATTATTTACTGATTATATCAAATTTAATCCCTCAAACTTTTGATTGCTATATATATATATATATATATATATATATATATTGTTTTGAATATTTATTTTTTAATTTCATCTTTTAACATTTAATTTTTATATTAACTTTGGTATTCATTTTTATAATTGTTATTTATTTTTCTCTTATTATTTTTTTATTAAAATTTTTTATCTATCAAATTTAATCCTCACTTTTTTATTTGTTACTTATTTTATTTAAAATAGTTTATAAAATGTTAATTATTATTATTTTAATTTCTTTATCTTTTATGTATTTTTATTTTTTATGTATTTTTATTTTTTAGATTAGATCTCTATTATTTTGATTATTATTTATTTTATTTGAGATAATTTATGAAATTATATTTTTTTTCAATTTCATTCTCATTCAACTTTTTAATTTATAAGATTTGTTCCTTATTATTTTAATAAACTTGAGAAAAATAAAACATTAATAAATTATTTTCCAGCTCATTTTCTATGACATAACCAAACACTAGAAAATATTTTTCAACTTACATTACCAAACATCAAAATATAATTCACTTTTCTAGAATTTATTTTTAAAAAAAAAAAAAAACATTTCCAGCAAACAAAACTTACATTACTAAAGCACAGAAACTTGCAAATAATCGAACCTTGTAATCAATTATTTACATCCAAATAATCAATACACGCCCTGCCTCGACAAATCACCATCATGAGTTCATAAAAATAATCGAGCAAAATTCAAGACTTCCGAGACAACAATGGTTCCAAGTGCGGCTCTGTAATTTTATCACCTGACTCTAGCTCTGCAATTGATAAATCCTCTTCTCTCTGCTTCGATAACCTCTGGAAGAAACTTGGTTTATCCTCAGCAAATGAATCTGGGTTCTTAGGAGTTTGGTTTAAGCTCTGAACGTGTTGAAGGCAAACTTGAACAGCATCATGTACTCTCACAAAGTACCACTCCTTACCAATGAGCTCTACAATACCAGCTTTTGTTAAGGTCAGCAGAACATCTTGGTTTGGATTGGCAATACAGATCTGCAACAGAACCCAATAAAAAGTAGAGATCATACTTGTGTCTCTGTATAAAAAGAACACCTTGTATTTAAGTGTGACTTCCACCAAAACAGACACTCAACCTCAATATCCCGTGATTTGTACTCCTGGTGCAAGTCTTTCAAAGCTTGAACAGCACTGGAGTCTATATATGTAATGGCTACAAAATAATAAAACATTTGGAATATAAGTAACCAGATCGTTTGATGAACCTTATTTTCATCCGCTTCATTTGCGAACTTGGTGCGGAGATTTGTCTAGATTTTATTGATAATAACAATACCCCACCACTATGCTTAGTGGAAGCACCATTAGTGGTTAGTGCCACAATTAGTGGCATGTTTCAAGGCTCTCCTTTCTGCTCTCCTTCCTCCTATAAATGGAGACATGTAGTGCAAGTGAAGAGGAGTGTGCAAGTGTGCAGAAGAAAATAATGCAATTGTGAGAGTGAAAGAGTGCAAATTTGAGAGAAACACCGAGTGTAAGAGTGAAACACTAGGTTTTGTGGGATTGTACTGGGTTGAGTTGAGTGTTTGTATCATTCCTCCAATAATATACAATCTGCTGCCTTCGTGGACGTACCCGGTTTTGAGGAACCATATAAATCTGCTTGTTTGTGTTTTATTTGTGTTTTCTTTCGATCCAGTATGCAGAACACTTGGCAAGCATTCTTGAAAATTTAGAATGAAAAAAGTTGTGGTATTGACAACCGCCACTGAACCCAGTGACTACAGCACAGAATATTTCATGAAAAAAAATTCAGAATCAGCATAAAAGAATGAGCGTGGAGAATACAATGAGGTGAAAAACAAAGCAAATAGTTTTGGTGGCAAAAAGTAACTTTTGCATGGATTAAAAGCATAAGAGCACGACAAAATGGAGATACATAATATATGTTCTATCTTGACCTTGTAACCCGAGTAGGATGAGCAATACTTACGTGACATCTCTAAAATCAGAAAATGAATCCTTTCGACTTCTGGCCCATGTCTGGCAGACTTGTCAACATCAGCTTCATATTCCCGTAACCTGGCAAAGGAAATCTCAACAACCTAAAATCCAAAGAACTTGTAATCCTGGGTTGAATTAATTTAGGGGAACACAAAATTTCACCTGTCCTTTATGAAACTTATATTAGCAAAATAGATAGGTGCATCAATGCGAACAATCACAATTCCATTGTAAGTATATGCTTCTGGATACTGTTGGATATTTCTGTAAACTGTGGTGCCTGGAAGACGTCCCAGGACAGCTGCAGCGTACACCGAATTATAATTATTAAATATGTACTTAAACTATAAGCATATCTACAATAAGCACCAATATAATAACTGATTTGAAGCTTGCAAACTTTACTTCCAGTTAACAAACCCCACAAAAATTGATCATTTTATCACGATAAAAAGAGATATTTGGAAGATCTGATCTTTTAGAAGTTCAAACCGGAAGAAAGAAATCAAGTACAGCCACAAGGAAGATGTAGATAATCATCATTGCCATAGCTGAGATGCTGAAGCAATTGACAAAATCATAATAATGATTATGCATAGAGCAGATAATAGAGATCAACTGGGATTCAGAGAATGATTAAACCTATTATTGACATGCATAAATACTAAGATGCAACAAGTCCCACTAACCAATGTGTGGATTTGCTGATTCGTGGATGACAAAAGCAAGTGATACCCCAACCTGCAGTTTCAAAACCAATTTAGAGTAAAAAATGCTTCTTCCAGCAAGCCAGTGGCGTTCATGCATCATGCGCACAATTTATACAACCATGGTAAAGGATTGTCAACCAGTTGTATGAAGTTATGTCAAACTGAGGACCTAAAAGGACTTAGCAAGATTATCATGTCAAACTTTTGCACTTGAACAGAGATAAAAAGGTTGATAGATTCAGTATCTTACAAACAAGCTGAGAAGGCAGTTGACATGGATCATTTGTGGACTTCAGATAAGTGGTGCATAAATCTTATATGTTACTAACTTACTATCCAAATCCCTTCATGTTTAACATAACTTCTTTAAATACTCACCCCAACAAGGACACCAATCTCAATGCCAAGGAACAATGTTGTAGTACTGGTAATGATCCAAAGAACAAAATCTTTCTTATCTACATGCCATAAGAAGATAGCCTCATGATAATCCACCTGAAATGAGACACCCGGAAAAAAAAATTAATATATAATAGAGTTTAAGCCACAATCCGAACAAGGCAGTGATCAGCACAATTCGCCTTTGGATAACAAAGGAGCAACAACTAACAAACTCAAGTTAATAGGACTTGTGCTCTTATATCATTCATTTGGTCAACTTATACTCGTCATCATACATGACGTTGCTTGGAAAGCCAATACAAACTGATGTATTAAGATGTTCAGGAATCAGTTGCAGTCTTTCAAGGCTTCGTATCAATGCTTGAATGCATTGTTACACATCTTGCTTTCACGGACCAAAAAGGTACAAAGTAGATTTAGAGCCACAAATACTTGAAAAACATGCAATTATAGTAGAAATTCTCCGTGGTTGTTTTTTTTTTTTTTTGAGAAATAAGTATCTTAACCTTTTAGAAACAATGTTTGCATGCTGTTAATAGGAAAATACAAGAAGTCTCCAAAACTTCAATTTCGCATGTGATGCAAAATCTGAATGTGAATAGGCAGACAGTCATGTCATAGAAACGAAAGACCATCAAGTTAATTTAATAGTCAAACAATACCCATATATTATATTTTTTGAGTAAGGCTCCAGAGAAGCCAGCTGTTTTTTTGTTGGGGGGGGTAGTTCTTTATGTAAGATATTCAGCTCATGTACGCTGGTATATAGATAACAAACTTAAAGGAAGCATTGATGTGAAACAGAATCTGCAGTTAACTCCCCAGCTTGTGATTTTAGCATGCTTACCAGGCCCATCACAGCAGAGATCACTATTGCAGCTAGACCACACTGCAAAGGGTAGAAAACACAAAATCCTCCATTAGCATCTTGAGAGAGAATATTTAGGCTCCTCAATCAACATGATGATTATGATACAGCAGACAGGGGAATAAAAGCATTGAACAGTGATTTGCTTGGTACCATCACATATCTCAATACTCTCTCTACAACATGAATTGCATCATATATTGCAAAGCACTTCAAATCAGAATTTATTGATAGACATGACAGAACACTGTACAAGCAACCTCTTTCTCTACAGTTCTTCACAACCTTTATATTGCAAAACAAATGCAACAGCTGGGCCATAGAAATAAACCTGTGGTATGTATTCGAATAACGGAGTCAAGAATAGAAGAGAACAGCCCATAATGGTTCCAGCTACAATTCCAGCTAAGCCAGTTTTGGCCCCACTGTCATTATTTACAGCTGACCTAGAAAAGGAGCCTGCATATTAGAAAAAAAGAAGCTTATCATTTTATTGCAAATTCCAGAGTTAAACAGAGTGAAGGATAAAATATATTATCCAGGTCAAAATCCATGGTTAAATTTGGAACTTTTATTAAATCCCACCTGTTGAAGGGTATGCTGAAAAGAATGAGCCCAAGATATTGGCCAAACCAAGACCGAACAACTGTTGAAAGATAAATGAAGTCAAAATTTCATTTTGTTACACTAGATTGTAGACCATGAATAGAGAACCAGTAAATAATTTTGGATGAGTCCTCTTATTTATTTGCACAGCCAAAAAGGAAATCAAATAGCACAAATATAAATTGGTAACAGGCATGATTATCCTATATTTATGATGAGATCAGAGGCATCTAGTATGCTACATTCATCCTTAAAAACAAGATGCTACATCATTAGGCACTGGCACCTTCCTTTTCAAAAACATACCTCTTGACTTGAATCCAACTCATACCCATTTTTTGCTGCCAAAGCTTTAGCGATCCCAACAGATTCCTAAATTTCAAAGATTAATTTGATTGGACACCGAACAACTCCAATTTAGAAAGCAATATTGTGAGCAGATGATCCTAAGAACTTCTCTTACCAATATGGCTACCCCAGTAATAAGCATTGCTGTCGGGATTAAAGACTTCGCATACTCAAATTTTTTTGGAATAGAGAAGCTTGGGAGTCCCTGGGGTATGTCTCCTACCTAAAGACCATTTTTTTAATCTCTGTCAGCTGTGGTATGATTTTTCTAGATTGAAAATGGAAGATATTCACCAAAAAAGGAAACAGTTGAAAGAAAACATTAATCAATAAAACATGTAACCATGAAAGTTTATATGAAATCCAAAGTTTTATTCGCCAAGATCAATAATACTGTCAACTCTGTGACGGGACAGGAATGACCTTATGAAGCAGGAAAACCAACTTCTCCGGTTTGCATTCCTCTACATTGTACTACATCCTCCCTAAAATGCAAAACTAATATTACATGCAAAATTAGGCCCTTAGTTATTTAAATAGAGAATAGGTAGGACATATGGAATGTTCACTCAATTAGATTCTTATAGCAGTGAAAATTCAAAAACATTGGGATAGCAGGTATCCTAAATCTATAACGGTTATTCTTGGTTGGAGTGATTAAACAAATATTATGCTGGTAAAATGACATATTTGAAAAAAAATAACAGGATTTCAATGTGGGCCATGGAATAAGGTTCAGGAGAGTCAAGTAAAAGCATAGATCAAATTGGGCATGTAGCTAAGATTGGTAGCAAGCAAATGCCTTGCACATTTGAATCAATCAAAGTCCAGACACGCAAGTAGAGTTCCAAAGCCAAAGCTGAGATGTTTCTTTTCCTACATTTTGTGATTATGTAATGAAATTAGGGTAAGACATCACATAAAACACATAAAATTAATTGTTCTCACAATGCAAAATGTTGGCCACCAAACAACAAAATGTTCATAAGATGAATGAAAAAAAACAGAGCAGCATAAACAAGCACTTCTTAGAAAAGAGCATGGACTTTAGAAAGAGTTCTAAGCATACGAGTTGCCTCATCTCAACAGGGAGGTAGGGGATCAATGGATTTATTCCTATATATGAAACAAATTGTTTTACGGTGTTTCACTATATGCCATTCTCACCAAAGAAATTGAGGATGGATGAAATATTTTCACAAACACTGTACCCAAAACGACCGCTGTAAGTGGACCTGCTGGTCGTAGGAACCTGAACCGCTTCCTTGATTTTCCCTTAACATAAAAAATCAAAGTTATAACAGAGATTTATGAAAAGACACTTCTTACCACTACCACAAAAATCTGAAGTGATTTCATACCAAATGCTTCATGACCAAGAGTATTGCAAGGATGCAAGATCCCATCACAAAAGGAGGCCAGGAGAACTACAAAAGAAAAACATCACCTGTGGTTAAAGAAAGGTATTGATGAGTGGTGGTTGACATGACACGGTAAAAAAGAAGATTAGAGTAGAATTTAAATGATCACTGGTAGTTTTATTCACAAACCACAGTAAATAAAAGGACCAAAATAAATGATAAAGAATGTTTAAGGGCATAAACTCGAGTATTTAAAAATTTTATCACATGAAGTTCTAGTTATCAGCCACCAAATAACCGTAAAATCAGTGATTGAAGAGTGGTAGTAGCCAGAAATTCGAGCAAATGAAGTTCAGGAGCATAATATTACCGGTATGACTACATGCAAACAATTACCATCATCCATGTCACACAATTTAATCATCAGGCCAGAACCCTTTTTAGATAAGCTCTTCTTGACCCGAAAATATGTACGATTGTTCTCTTAACTTAACAAGCCACAAATAACGGATTGCTATCAATTCTCTCTCCTCTTGAATAAACCTACCTTATGCGCTCCAGATATTATGCTTTTAATCAATGGCACAATCTTGCTACTTCGTACAACATCATACCCCAAGAAATACTTTGCTTGGGATAGTGCAATGACAATGGCTGAGGCAGTTGTGAAGCCAGAAATCACAGAGTGGCTGATGAAGCGGATAAGCCATCCAAGCCTACAGCGAAGAGGAATATATGCATCAGTCACTATGATAACACTATAAGCCGATGGTATCATAAAATAACTTCAGAGAAGGAGAGCTGCACATAACTTAATGAACGAAAAAAGCAAGAGCGTTTTTTAACTATATACAGTGAGTGTAGTACCTCAAAAATGCCATTATACATTCCATTATCCCAACCATAAATGCTAATAAAATCGCAAGTTCTGTATATAACTCGTCAGATAAATCCATTCCACCCAAAACATTAGACACTAGCAGAGAAACCAATGCCACTGGACCAATTGCAAGTTGTCGAGATGACCCAAATATGGCATACACAAAAATTGGTATAAAACCAGTATCTACCTTGCAAAACCAACAGAGCCATTCTAGAGTTAAAAAGGATATGATGGTAGAGTGTAGATAGTGATATCAGTTCAAAAGATGATAGATGCTGTCATGATTAGATCAAATTTCATCTGTAAGGTGCTGACTCTCCTAAACCTAAGGCTAAATATAATCAAAATAAATTTTAATTAATTAATTATCATGTTTTTAATTTTATACCTTAAAACTCTGCCACAGTATTGTTCTGGCAAGCACTACAAGAATTATACTATTAAAGGGAATTTCTGAATCCTGCCACTAAACATTCATGACAATATTTCAACACAAATCTTATCTAAAGAAGTAAGATTGACAACAATTATGATCTTATGGTAACTTACACAGTCCATAAATTGGATGCAGTCCTGCTAATTTTGCGTATGACATTGCCTGTTCATTTACAGCAACAAAAAATCAATAATCCAACTCATCTACATAAAATGACTTGCAACAACTAAAAATCAATAATCCAACTCATGTACATAAAATGACTTCTGTAGTAACAAAATCACACTAAATAATTAGAAATGCTAGCAGTAAGAAAAAAATATTACGTTTACGGTGCCAACATCAGACTCCACAGGAAAGTAAAACCAGAGCAAAATAATAAAAAAAAAAAGTGTGTTTCGTTGCAGACAAATTGAAATTTCACATTCAAGAGATCATTTCCATGCAACCAAACACAACCTAATCAAAAACAGGAAATCCTATCATCAATTTATTCGGAAAAAAAAGAAATCTGATTGGTCCCTTGTATAGTGTAAAACAGTAAAAGAGATATAACTGAGATTTATGAGAACAGAAACATATCAAAATTATCCAAACCACTTGAAAATCTCACAATCTAATCCATCTTCGTTTTTTCTTTTTTTGTAGAATGATTATAATGAAAACCATGACAAAATTAAAGAAAGCAGATACATGCATTACGTTTAACCATTGACAAAGCTCAACACATCTGTAAAACCCTGTTTATTCCAAATCTGATTCATTAGAATGCATTTTTCTTAATAAACCAACCGTAGAAATGTAAAATCGAGAGCAGTTAAAAAGCAGTGATTGAAACTTAGAGAAAATTAATATATATATCAAAATCGTCAAAACAGTTAAATATTTGACAAGGAGTGGTGATGATTTAACTGCAGAATTCTTCCCGAAATCATTTCCAGGAAAATCTCATCCATTGAATGAGTGGGTCCCAAATCCAACGGTGTAGATTTTTCGAGGAGTGATTTGGGGGGGATTTTCAGTAAGATAGTTTGAAAAAGGTTGCAATCCAATCAATCTCAGTTGAGTGAATGGCTCCACAACAACCATAATCAAAGAACGCAGAGTCATGCACGACGTGTAACCGTTGACAACTGTAAAACTCTGTTTGGTTACCGAGAAAGTACAAGAAAATTAAAAAGATAAATAAAGCACGATTTTAAAGTTACCAACATCTCAGTAAACGATGATTAAAAAGAAAGGAAAGGAAATCAAAATAAGATGAGTTTGAGTCAGTCAGCTTTGAGAGACTGTAGACTCGCAGATTTTCCTCTCTTTTCTTTCATTTTCCTTCAAGGCCAAACACTAAAAATGCAAGAGTTATTATTAGCTAACAAAAGAAGATTGAAGATCATAATATTCTATTATGTAACGGTTTTTGTTCGTCAGAGAGGGGATAGAATTACCTGGGGGACGAGCATGATACCGACGGTGAGACCGGCCATGAGATCAGGCTGCAAATACTCGCGCCATTTATAAGTTCTAATCCAACGGTAACAAGGAAGAAAGGTATCGATCCATTGAGAAGGAGTGGTTCGTTTTATTTTGGCGGTCCATCTCCAAAACATGGCCTGAAGCAAGGGAGTGGAGGAGGACGACGTCGTGTTTGGGTGTTGAAGAGGAATGGTTTTGACAGGTCGGTTCGGCATGGAGGATCCGAGTGAGGAGGAGGAGGAGGCAGACATTGTTGGAAGATAACGATGGCTTGAAGAGGCGTAGGTTATCTCCATGCGCACCGGAGGTGCCTCAGATAATAAAAATGAGGAGGGAGTAGGCAGGTCCCTCGTTTTTCAGGTTGTGGGGCGGAGGGGTAGCTGTGGCTCCATAGCTGCTCCCGCAATAAACGTGGTTTAATCTATCGCCGCTTGTTTGTTTTTACAGTTGAAAGATAGATATTAGAAATAAATTTTAAAAACAATATTATTTTAATATATTTTTTAAAAAAAAATTCAAATTAACTTTTTGTAAGGTTTATAAATCGATAAACGACAAAGTTATAATAAATCAAATTAAATGTAACAAAATTAGGAAGAAGGCATCATCACTGTTAGCATTTGGAAAACTTCACATTGCATGACAATAATTTGTGTTCAATTGATGTTTTTAAAAAATACTTTTAATTAAAAAAATAACTTAATATATTTTTCAAGTAAGAAATAAATTAAAAAAAAAACAGATAAACAATCTGCAATTGATAATTAAAACGGGCTAGGGTTACGTAAACAAGGCAGCTTTGCAATTTGCGGTCAATGGCTCTGGCTGTTTATTTCTTTAATTGGTGGTGAGAAAATGAGTTGAGAATTTAGCCGCTATAGACACAGGAGATTCATCGGTGTACAGGGACGCGATACCAGGAAGGTTCATAGAGGAGAGAGAGCATGACGAATCAGTTTTGTATACGCAATCATTCTGCAATAAATAATAAAATAACATAGAAATAAAAAGTCTTGAGGTACCGCGACATCAATTAATTTTGCGAGACTTTATTTTCTCAACGGGCTGACTTGACTGGCTTGTTAGGCCACCAGCTACTCCTTGTTTTTTATTTTGCTTTCAGCTATTTTTCCCCTGTGCTGGGCTTATTCACATGTATTCGTGATAATAATTAATTTTTAAACTATTTTTTATTTTAAAATATATTAAAATAAAATATTTTTTATTTTTAAAAAATTATAATATTAATTCGAAGTAAAAAATAAAAAAATATTTTTAAAATACAAAAATAATAGGACTCTAAAATATCAAACAGAAACCAATGACAATCATCACCCCGGTATCCCTCATTCCGGTTCGCTTGCTTCCACGCCATTACCAATAGATTGAAATTTACCATAGAATTGAATGGGAAAACAATGCTGAAGGTCTTCAATCTTTATGTTCCCAGTTTTCAGGCGATGAGGATACAGTGAAAAGGAAAGAAAACAGAATTTCTGGAGGCAGTATTTGCCGTGCATCTCTGAGGACATTGAAAGCTAAATTTTTATTCCACAAACACCAGATGACAGAGGACACTTGGATGAAGCAAGTTATTAAAGTTTGATTATAATTTGGTTTTTAAAATGTTTTTCATTTTAAAATAATATTTTTTTATTTTTTAAAAAAAAATTTTAACAACAGCGCATCAAAATGATCTGAAAATATCAAAAAAAATATTAAATTGAAGCAAATAAAAAAATTTTAAAAATTCATTTTTTTAAATAAAACACTTTTTAAATGTAAAACCAAACAAATAGGATCATTAAAAATATATATATTATTTTATTTTAAAAAATTATTTCCGTGTAATTTGACCATTTATTTTGATTTTATGTGCTAAATTGTAAATTTATCCCTGCAACTTCAAAAAAAAAAAAATATATATATATATATATATATATATATATATTAATAACTCGAGTGTCCGGGCTATCCCGGGCTCACTAAATATTTTATAAACCTAATAGACAGACAAGACATCGTGAAATAACAAACATATATTTTAAGATTCAAACCTAGAATATAGATACAAATAATTCTTGTCAGGACCACTACGCCACAAACGTAGATACAACTTCAATATTTGATCTTATTAACCACCAGAGATGTCCGAAAACCATCGTCGTTCTGTGGCCCATTAAACATACAACAAATTAATGGGCCACGGAGCTGCGCACGCAAAAGTTCAAGTGTCGAACGATGTAGGTCCACCATCCATTAATAAATCCTTCGAGAGCTGGTTTAGTTCCCGAGTAGCTCAATGTTGATTTTAATTTTTTTTAATTTAAATTTTTCTATCATTTTAATATGCTAATTTATACACACTGGAGCTTAGTAAAATCCACTACCTCTTTGTTTTCAAGCTTTAACCCATCGTCTCCACCCCCAGTCACTGCAATCAAAGTCGCGTGCTCGTCGTAGAATTCTATTCATGAACCATGTTCGCCGATCGATCATTAAACTCCGTTTAATATAAGAATTATGCTCAGTTAATGTTCTAAACTAAAAAAAGTAGATGCAAACGAAGTAAAATAAAATGTGTTTGGTTGGAAAAACAATATGGAGACACATAAAATAAATTTTATCTCTATCTGTTTAAATTAGAAAAAAAAAAAAGCATATCCTAGTGTGTGTGTGTGTGTGTGTGTGTGTGTATATATATATATATATATAAAATAATAATCTAACACTAGCTAAGTGATTGTTCGGGCAAGAGAAGTAATGAGACATACTAACCAGTAACTATCAACGCTCACGGTGGGTTGTAAGGATAATAGCTTGTATTGCTTTTTAAATTGTTATTTATTTACAAATATACTAGAATAATATTTTTATTTTTTAAAATTTATTTTTAAAATCGATACATTAAAACTTTCAAAAAAAAATATTATTTTAAAAAAAACATTTTGCCTCTACAAAAACAAACACAAACGGGAAAAAGCAACCACTCATTCTTAAAATCAAAAAATAAGATACGAGGATAATCGGTGGGCTTACCACTTTTGTTCATGCAGCAACGATACCTTGTCAAAGGAACAAAGAATGAACACAAATCAAATATGCAAGTAGCCCATGATATAATCAGATGGAGGAAACATAATTTATACAGCAACAAAGAATATTTAGAACCTGTTTGATTACATGGGAGCGTTCAAGCTTCCTGCAGTTCTATTATTTCAAGCTGTTTGGTTAACAGCTACTCACGTTTTCAAACTCCATGAAGCCCACACAAATTGCGTTGGGAATGAAGGATAAGCAAAGCAAGTGCAAGTTGCTTTTGTCGTGGCTGTTGTTCACAAAACACTGCAACCTTGACCAAAAAATTAATTAGTCTTATCTGTCCTCAACATCACGGTCGTCTCCCCTCCTCCACATTCATCTCCCTGAGCTCTCCTCCTCCACAGCTACCCTCTTCTCAAAAAATCAGTGCTCCTCCTCGCGCTTTCAGTGTGGCAAACACACCCACACACACTCCTCATCCATTCTCTCACACAGATTGTCACTAGTGTTTGTAACCGAGTGCTTTTATTATTTTGCAAGTGTTTATATGGACAAAATTTTTATTTTCTCTCAACACAAATAATTATTTTATTTATGTTTTTTTTTGTTATTCTGTGTAAAAACTATAAATTTAACCAAACATGTTTATAACAATAATAAAATTAAACCATACTTTTAACCATATTCAAAATAGCAAAATCAAACCATGGAATAAATACTTTTTAAAAAATTATTTTTTTCTAATCGTAACCATAACAATTACAGCACAAACAAAAACACTTTTATTGGACCAATTTTAGATAAAAAAAGGAATTCAGAATGACAAGATGGGGAGCCACCATCTTTTGTAAGGAATCCGTTTTGCCAATTTGGGCTGACAAAACAAGAATGTGCTTAATAGTATGATAATAATTATTTTTTAAATAATTTTTTATATTAAAATATATATTAATAATGTTTTTTTATTTTTTAAAAATTATTTTTTATATTAATATATTAAAAAGATCTAAAATGTATAAATCATATTAAATTTTAGTAAAAAAAAAATTTTAATTTTAAAAAAAAAAACATTTTACAGCACGTTCCCAAAGAAGTTTTAAAAAAGCATTCACGGAAATATTTTGTCCGAGAGAGCCACAACTGGTGACAGAATAAAAAAATAGCAATTTCAAAGCTCCACACTTGGCTAATAGGAGAACCTCATTTTTCATAGTTTTAGAATCAGGTAACTCGTCCATACAAAGATCAGCACATGGATAAAGTAGGCCGACTGGATATACCATACAAATCCTTGATTCTCAAATAGAGAATCTGGCACTAAACAGCAGTACTAGATTTGTCTATATTCTCCAAATTTAAGAGCTTCCAAGTTTCCCAATTTGAAAACCCATGGGCCAGTGGAATATACTACTAATTTACCAACCATCCTGCATGCAACCCTGTCAGCAATCACTTTCCTCCAAATGGATTAGCTTGCATGGATCACGGTGAATCGTGTTAGAAGGTGACGCAAAATACAGACCACAACGTGGTAATGAGGAGACCATATTCACTTGCCACTATGAGTGTGACTGAGCGTGCTCAGGCTTGTGGGTGTATTCATAATCAAGGTGGACAAAGGCACGCTCAATCTCTGGGAGTAATTCGAGCTTCTCTTGCAAAGATTCTCCAATGTCATGAGCCTCCTGCAAGGGCATGCTCGAAGGCAGGACTATGTCAACCTCGACAAAGTAGTGAGACCCAAAGGTGTAAGCCCGAACCGTGTCAATGTGTCTAATGGCCTTATGATGGTTCCAGCATAGGTATGTGAGTTTTTGTAGATAATCTGGTGTAGCGGATTTCCCAACTAGAGAATTCACGTTCTCCAACACAGTCATTGACCATGTGCGAATGGTGTACAAGGCCAGCTGTGCCAACATCAAACACATTTATTAAACACAAGCAGCTCGAGCAAGTTAAGAAATAGGTTTTTCGTAACACTAAATTGATCTTTAATACAAGACTAGCAAATTGAAAGATTCAAATCCGCATCTATGAACTCTAAATCTTGATGCTGTCTGTTTGCATGCCCCGTTGCCTAAGAAGTCCAAAGGGGGTGAGTTAATAGAAACAGAAGAAAGCAGCAAAGTTCAGATAGTTGCACTCATCTATAATGTTATCCTCAGTTGTAAGAGTTGAATATCTCAAGATCCAATAAATAGCTAAATTGAAGTGATAGATTCAGGTGCATTTGCCAAAGAATCAAAACTCAGATTGCAATGCAAGCACCGGAATGAGTCGAATGACCATGTGTAGATGGGTTTAACTATTCTAGATAACCCTATTGTTAGTTCTGTAGCTCCATTATGTAAGATAATAATGCTGAATTCAAATAGAATTGAGCTACCCCAATGATATTAGAAACAACAGGTAGGGGAGAGAGAGAGTGAGACATCACTTACAATTATTGCACCAACAGGATCCATCCATTCTTCCATATAATTAGCCATAAGTGCAGCAATTAGGCCTATGATATTAGTAATAACATCAAAAAAGTGATCCTGGGCATAAGCTTTGACGATCTCATTAGTAAAGGAGCGACAGTAAACCATCAGCACAAGTTTAACCAAGGTCACTGATAGCATAATGCCCACAACCCAGCGCTCTTGCTCCTTGCTCAGATTAAAGTCATTCTCCTGGGACGAGCAGTAGAAGAAATGAGAGATATGATCATGCATAATCCTTAGAAGTACACCCAGTAGTTCCTACCTTCCCAATGAAAGTGTGGTGCTCATTAACTGAAAACATTCAGAAATTGTAAATTTCAATCAATTCCACTTACATCTGAGTGCAATGTGCGTACTGATTCCAATATAATCTGCAATCCTAAAGTTGCCATGACAGAGGCGAAAACAAGAATTCCCTGCATATGAAAGTTTGAGAAAGTTATTATTTCATCACACACCTTTTTTCATATTAACACACAGAACGGATAAATATGCCCACTATTATTCAGACGCATAGCAATAATAAAATTGAAAAACAGGAAAAACTTAGCAACAAAACAGCATCAAGATCACGATAGAGTTTATTGCATTCGTATTAGAAAATCCAACCCGAAATCATGAGCATTGTTGATAGAGGACTGACCAATGGCTGCATGCGTTTCTTTCCAATGGGGTACTGATAAGGGTTTGGTGTTTGCATAGAGAATGCAGTAAACCACAGGATAAAGCCAGACAGAAGATCAAGAAGAGAGTCCAACGTGGATGCAATGATGGCTAATGAACCACTTCTGACAGATGCATAAACCTTGGCAGCAAAAAGAACCATGTTTGCAAAATTAGATATTCTAATCGCAAAGGTCTCACTTCTAGCCAAATTTTCCTTCTCTTCCTGCAACAGCAGCAGCAGCAGCAATTTCAGCTTAAACCATCAGTCACACCCTGAACCAAAGGGAACAAAGCCAACACAAACCTCTGACATTCCAGGAATAAATCCACGCTCTGCCAAGGCATCCATTTCATTGAAGCCCTTGAGCATCTCCACCTGCTGCTGATAGAACTCAGCTACATCATCTTCAGGACCTAAAGCCATCAAGCGAAATAACCAAGACATGACTCATCCATTCTCTGTCTCATGCAATATACCATTATCCAGAGCACAACTACTTATCATGAAAGGAAGGGCTTTGCCAAAGCTTTTTGAAATCGACTCTAGTTCATGAAATTATCAACCTAACCTGCATCTACCTACAGATTTAAACAAGGGTGGTATGGAAGCAAGGATAACTAAAATAAACTCTTGCCAATAAATTATGATTAGTTCTTCATCAATTCAATCCACCATATCCAATCACTTTTTAACTATTATAGTAATAAACAAGCTAGAAGTGGAAAAAAGAATATAATATGCATGTATTTACATTAAAAAAACACATAACAAACAACCCAGATTAGTTTTTTTCTAAACTCTTCAATTACACACGCCCACGCACACATTTGTAAAGATGGGAAATGAATTAATAAGTACAAGATTTAGCAAGACCAAAGCTAACTCAGGTATATTAACGCCCCAGAGGGCTCAAATCTCCCTTGAATCAAAATAAAGAAAATAGTCGTTGTCATAGTTTGCCATTAAAACCTCATACTTGAAGTTACATGAATAAAATCCTTCCAGACAAAAACCAACCCATCAAATTTTGTGTTCCATACCAACCTCAGCGGCATTCAATAGTGAATTCACATAGCTAAGGCCAAACACTTACTGCCAACTTAATTAGACAGAAACATTCAAAAACATCCCAGAAAATAAGCAAGCAAATTGTTTGTGACCCATAAAAAAAAAAGGACACATAAAACGCCAAACTTGAAAATAAAATTGACCATTTTTTTTGGAATTACCTAAAACTCCGTAGCAATCATGGATTCCACGAGGCGGTTTTTTCTCTTTGTGTTCTGGTGATAACTGATAACAGTTGAAGTTTAACCGCCATGACCCGTCACCATTTCTGTTCGGAGACAGCAGTGAAAGCTCCTCCTCGTTCTCGTTGTTCACCGGCTCCAACATTTTCCGGTTGATTTTCTAGCAAAGGTGATATGTAACTTGGGTAACGTGTGCGATCTCTTAAGTAGTGGTGTGTGGTGGAAAAAACAGTGCGGGTGGTGAGAGCATTTTGGGAATGTGAAAATATGGCGGCCTTTATGGTGGAAGGTTTACAGGGGTTGATGAAGGAGATATGTTTTAAAGTGTTTTTTATTAAAAATATATTAAATTAATATTTTTTTATTTTTTAAAAATTATTTTTGATATTAGTATATAAAAATAATTTTAAAATATTAAAAAAATATTCATTTAAAATAAAAAAATCATTTAAAAAAATATTGTTTTATAAAAACATTTTCCAACCATTAAACAAAGGAGGTTATTTAAGAATGGGGAGTTACGTCCATCGATTTCTCCCGTCAAAGATGCGCTTATAGGCATGCCGCCTAATTTTCTTAATATTTATTAAAATATCCACCCACCCACCCACCCACCCATCTAAGGGAAAGTGTATCGATGAATGTGTATAGAAAATAAAATTATATTACACATGCTGTGTGGTTTTTAAAACTTTTGTTTTTATTTAATGAATTAGTTTTTAAAAAAATTAATGATTTTTGAAATAATAATTGTATTTATCAGGAATATTTTTGGAATAAATGAGAGATAAAGCAGGTAGATATGGCAACGCGAGTGGAGATCTCATATTATTACCTCGCATCAACTGCGATGCATGATGCAGTTGGGATTTATGAAGGGTTGGGGACCGAATTGAAATGTACGAGATAGCGGATGGCTGGGTGTGCTCTGCCATCTGGAAAATCATGTAGTCTACGTGGTGATCTATGATTGGATGGGTAGGTGAAGCACGTGTTGTACGTCCCGAGGGAGTGGGATGTCGTGTGGAGGTGAGTTAAACGTGTAGGGTTATGATGAATAAGGAGGTGTCCCTTGTGATCATCTTGTGGGACCTGGTTTGATAATTTGGATCAGGTTCACGGAATTATCAGTCTGGCGTTTTGTTACTGTGTTTTGAATAAGAAATTAGAAACAGTTGGAATAAAATTGAGAAATTTTCTCCGAAAATAAATTTATTTTACATCTTTTCCGGGCAACATGTCTTCTACCTGTCTCTCATGGGATGTGACTGTTCTAGGAACCTAAGTCGCGTGATCCTGATATGCAAGTGACATGTTGAGGATGCATCTGGGCAGCTTTGTTTTTGGTTGCGAGATACAGGAAGCATGATATGATGGTGGCAGAAAATTCAGTTAAACTAAGAAAATTAAAAATAAATAAATAAATTGAGAAAAACAAGAAATTAAATTGTAGAAAAAACTAATTAAACTGATTAAAATATTTTAAAAACTAACTGGTTTGATTTTGATTTTATAAACATGAAACTGAAAAATTAATTTTAACCTATTTCGGTTTGGTTTTTATTTTCTTAAAAAAATTATTTTGTTATTTTTATAGGTAAAAACCGAACCGAAAATAATCACCCCTGATAAATTATAACATAAACTCAGGTTGTATTGGATAAAATTCACAAGCTTTCCGAGTGACCTTGTAATCTAATTGCTTGGAATTAAATACTAATATGTTGTAGATTCGACAGAGTGAATAACATTGTCTTGAAAATCAATTATAAAAAGATATACGTTCTCTTTAAAATTCCAAATCACTCCACTCTCGATCGACAAGAACGGGCTATCTCCATGCCTGGGTGACTTTCCAAGGGACTGCCGAGATCTCTTGTCTTTCTATCTTCGAATTCGAAGATTTGATTTTAAAATAATTGCAGTGGAGAGAGAGAGAGAGAGAGAGAAAAGTTGATGCAATATTCGTCTACAAAAACAGTTGATGCAGTGTGGTTGTCGTGGAGAACCCGGCAATAGCGCTCGCTAACATGGCATGGAATCACTTCTTGTGCGCGAATGAAGGGTGCTTGGGATCTGATTAGAATAATTTTTTTAGTTTTTTTTCTTTTCTTTATCCTTGATAGCATATTAAAATTTATTAATTTAATATTTTTTAAACTAAAAATATTTTAAAATAATATATAATAAAAATAAAAATAAAAATAAAAAATGTTCCTAAAACCCAAATGCTAGAAATTTATCTCGGGCAACGGGAAACATTAAGTGAATAGAATAGGGAAAGCAAGTAACATTACCACAATTACTGCATAGTTTTTAGACCTGAATTGGTGGCCGATTTGGTTTAAAGTTCGAGTTTTAAATTTTGACCGGTTATTTAAGTCAATTTTTTTCTTAAAAAAATCAAAACGACGACGTTTTAGTAAGAAAAATATCAACGGGTTGCAATCAAGTTTTTGACCGGATTAACCAAGTTTTTTTTTTCTTTATTTTTTATTTATTCCGATCTGATTTCAGCTTCCAATCAACCGGATCCCGAATCAATAATCCAGATTTCAAAACTATAAATTACTGAGATCAACTAAAATAGAGAAATGCGTGAAGATATTAACAATAAAAAGTTTTCCCCAAATCTCGAAAATCAGCTAGAGTTTGCATTGAACAGCAATAAAATAAACGTCTTATTACCATACTGGCTTTCCACAAGCAAGCCATGTCACAAGTGTCAGGATCACGTGATAACGTGTTTATTTAACTTATCTTATTATATGTCAATTTTTTTTTATAATATGAAATAATTAATATATGAGTATTATTTAAATATTTTTTGATATAAAAAATATATATATAATCATGAATTAAAAAATCAATACTTAAAAGTGATAGAATATAATAAATATCACATGCGTTAATAAAATATATAAAATCTCAAACTGATTTTTAAAATAACATAAAAATTGAACAATATTGCAATTTTTACATTTAAATATTATTTTCTTGATCCTTGTATAGTATTTTTTTTATAAAAAAAATGTAGATAAAAGGAATTAAAAAAAATTGTGAGGGAATAAATATAAGAGCATAAATAATGGTACAGGTAGGTAAAGTGTAGAGTGATAGATATTTAAAATAAAAATAAATAAATAAAAAATTCATAGAAAATAGTGTAAAAAAAACTAACTAGAAAAATATTACACAAAATGAAGATAGAAAAAAAAAGGTGGTAAATAGGAAGTGTAAAATCATAAAAAATCCAAGTACAAATAAAAAATAACAAGAAGAACTTCTTTTCTATATTATAAAAAAATTGAAAACTACATTTTTATCATCACTGTATCACTGTCATATAAAATTAGCAATATTTATAATTATATCATTTATACATAGAAACACTGCTTCCTTTTAGTATATATATAATATAATACTACTCAGAGGTGTTGCTTTGTGAACTTGATTATTTTTCCAAGACACAAAAAATTCAAAACCAAGATATTAAATTAAATGATAAAAATAAAAAGCTAGATGACAAAAATTTTTTTCAAACACGTGAATCCAAAGACAAATGAATATCCTATAAAAACATGGTCTAGTTTTGAAAAAATAAATACAAATATTATATATTCATTATAAAAAAGTATAGAGAACAAGATATTAAATTGATTAAATTTAATATATTAAACTTATAACTTGAATAACAAAATTGCAATAATCTTATAAAAAACAAATCATAATAAATCAATCATATAAAAACCAAACCGAAGTATGTTATAAAAACCAATAAAAAATTTAATGTGTTTTTTTAAATTAAGATGATATATAAATATTTTTTTAATATCGAGATGATAATATATTTAATTGATTTAGCTCTACAAATTAATTTATCAAACTCATGATCTAAATTACATACTAAACTAGGTTTAATAGCTTTATTTTTAAACTATCTTTTACTCTATTACGTAATGCATGATAAAAATAAATAAAAAAATGATAAAGAAGAACAACAAATAAAACCGAGGTTTTAAAAAAACACGAAACAAAAGGAAATTATTTTTTTTAAAAAAAAAAACAAACAAATGAAGCAACCGTGAAGAAAGCAAGATTCGGCATCCAAAGTTTAAAAAGTTTTCAGTCTCCCTTCCAAATCACCAGGACAGATAGACACCTGTGCACATTTTATTCTCAACCAAAATAATTTGTTTTCTGAAAAAAAGAAAAAGCAAACGACGCAGAATATGAGATACCGGCCCCTCTAAAAGCTGAACACGTAAGCTTTCTCCGATTAAGGTTTTATTGTTTATGGTTCTGCTTTTGCACTTGATGAGATGTACAACAATTCATAGTAAAAAAAAAAGGTAAAAAAAAAATTTATATTTTTACTTTGTGTTTTTGTTTTTAATGATAGATTTATCATTAAAAATAAACACAACACTGAAAATAAACATATATTTAATAATATGTATTATCAAACTTATCTAAAGGGAGTTTTGAAATGCAGTAATAATTTTTTAAAGTATTTTTTATTTATAAAAATATCAAAATAATATATGAAAATGTGATAACTTTAAAGTATTTCTAATCAAATAAATAAATTGAGAAGACAAAGCTTTTCATTTTCATATTCTTTGTAAATAACTCCGGAGCCCAGTCCAATCATGTCACGGCAGAAAAGCGCACGTAAGATTGGTCGTAGCCGACCATATCCTCGTGGATGATTACTGACGTCGACGGTGGTTCTGTCATGAGCATAGCTGCAAGCGCGGGTCAGATTCTTGGACCCACGATTGGCTGTTCCTCACTACAAGAAACTTGCTTTTTTTTCCAGTCAAAAGTCACGGGAACTTCACGTCACTCAAGAAGAGACCTCACCTGACTCGTTTTGATAATGATTTGAGATTTTTTTTTAAAAAAATATATTAAATTAATTTTTTCATTTTTTAAAAATATTTATTTTTAATATCAAAACATTAAAACAATAATAAAAATATATTCTTTTAAAAAATCATTTTTTTTAAAAAAATACTAAATTACACTAACAAACACACCTTAATTAGCTACCAGGAATCTTTTTATCTTGGAATTAAATAATGATAACGGTATCCTTATCTCCAGGGGAATCGTTTTTATTTATCCATGGATACCATTAAAAACGATAAAGCTGTAGTTGAACTTATTTTGTTAATATCACGAGATGAGATGTCCACGTGCTGTCACATATTTATAAAATAAATATACTTGATAGTGTTATAATTGTGAACCAGCACTAGATAAGTAATAGAAATTAAAGGTATAATAGAGTAAATATTTCATAATGAAAAAAAAATTGTGTTGGCGATCCAAAACTTAAAGACTGAACAAAATAATTTATAGCAATTTTACAGTGTTTTGTGAAGAAAGATACAGTGCTTTCACCACATGATTTAGCTTTTCAGTTAATAAAAAGAAAAAAAAATTACAAAGCTAAATTTTCTACCAACTTAATATTAAAAAAAACAACCAACAAAGATAATTTTGGAAGAAAAAAATCCCATGAGAAAAAACGTTGTAGCAATTGACAATGTTTTGTGATGAAAACTATAACACTTTTCCCAATAAAATAAAATAAAAAACATTTAGAGAAATATTGTAATAATCCACAGTGTTTTGTGATAAAACCTACAACGCTTTCCTCATATGATTTAGTTTCATTGTAATTATAATTCTTAACCAACTCAATATTAAAAAAAAATCGACAAAGATAATTTTGGAAAAAACCATAAAAAAATCACATGGGAAAACACTGCAATAATTCACAGTGTTTTAAAGAAGAAAAATTACAAAGTTAAATTCTTAATCAGCTCAATATTAAAAAAAAATCGATAGACACAATTTTATATAAAAAAATAACAAAACAAACACAAAAAAAAAATCATGCTGGAAACACTGTAGCAATTCACAGTGTTTTGTGATAAAAGCTACAGTACTTCCTCATATGATTTAGTCTTATTTGTAATAACTTGTAATTGTAATTCACAAACAACTCAATATTAAAAAAATAAAATTAAAAAGGATAATTTGAAAAAAATTATAAAAAAAACCATATGGAAAAAAACACTGTAGCAATGGACAGTAATTTTCAAAAAAAGTTATAATGCTTTCCTCACATATTGTAACTGTAATTTTTAACTAGTTCAATATTAAAAAATAAAATAAAATAAAGATAATTTTGGAGGAAAAAAAACCATGCGGAGAAACACTGTAGTAATCAACAATGTTTTAAAGAAAAAAATTACAAAACCAAATTCTCAATCAGCTCAATATTAAAAAAATCGACAAATATAATTCTGAAAAATAAAGAAATAAAATAGAAAAACTAAGTGGAAAAACATCGTAGCAATCCACAATATTTTTTTTTAAAAGAAATTACAAAGCAAAAATTTTAACCAGGTTAATATTTAAAAGGTAAAATCAACAAAAAAAATTTTGGAAAAAAAATATATAAAAAAATAAGAAAGTTGAAAAAAGATAATTTTACAAAAGAAAAGAAAAAAGAAAAAAAAAAGAAAAAAAAAATTAACAAAAAAAAAAATTGAAAAAAAATCATTATGAATTACTGTTGTAATCTGTAGTAAAATATATGTTGAGAAAACAATAATTTCCCGTATCATTTAGAGTATTGAACAATAATGTCCAAAAAAGTTGCAGACGACACTATAGCTCTCAAATCGTATATATAATCTAGGACTTTCTAAGTGGTGCTACTTTTCAAAACGATTTTCAAGATATATTATTTAAAATTTTTTATTTATTATGCCAAAACAAGAATTCTATCTCCGAAGTTCTTTGACCATACTTTTCAATTTGTTTTAGCTCTGCATTAATGTTTTTGGTGTTTTAAATTTTTTTAATGTATTAATATAATAAATAAATAAATAAATATTATTTTAATATATTTTTAAATAAAAAATATTTTAAAAATCAATATTCAGCACAGTTTCAAACAAGAAAAGATGAAAATAGATAAAAGTACTGAACAGGTGAACATGATTTTTAAAATAATAAGTGATGTGAAGTGAGATGAGCTGGCATAGATATGCTCAAGACTTTCTTGTTTATTGTCTGAGTGTGAATTGGACTTTTCTTTGATAGAGCCTGTTTTGGGCTGGTACTCGTTAGCATCTCTGTGGGCAGTATTTGTCTTTCGAAGACTCGAGTACATGCTTCTGCGAGTGCAGTCCACAGCCCAAATTTCGCAGGCCTGATTCGCTCAAAAAAACTGTAACAAGAGGCAGTGAAATTCGTAGCAATGAAGGCCGAACCCAATCCCATGACGTAGGTTGACCTGATGCAGGTACTGTTTATGAACGTGATACAAATCTGTAAAATTTTAATTTTATTTTATATTTTTAGATTATTTTGATGTATTAATATTAAAAATATTTTTTAAAAATTAAAAAAAATATTATTTTAATACATTTTAAAATAAAAATACTACTCATTATCATATTCTCAAATATTATTCTAACGAGGATGATTTTTCTAGACTCTTGTCCCTTTTTTTTATGTTTTCATTAGACTAGTTTGTGGGCATTTTACTTCTGACAACTTGTTCAAGGTGTAAATAGTGATTCACGAGGCTAATTCTCTCACATTAATGAAATCCCGATCCTCCCTTTTTTTTTTTTTCCTGTTAAAAAATGTATTTATTAGCACTATGCTGGCTGAATAAATTGCACGCACAGATTTCATAAAGCAAAAACTGACCCTGGGCTAACCCCAATCGGGTCTATTTACAAATTTATTAAATAATATATCGCGGTTTTGACTCATCAATCGAGGAAAGTTGATACTTTGAGAAATAAACTGAAAGAAATTCTAGTTTTAGAATCGATTTAAGTATTAGTAGATAGGCGAGGGACTAAATTGCAGGTTTGCTAAAAAGACTTTGTTTTTCGGGGAAAAAAATTTGGAAACCCGATTCGGGTTCGGAAATCCAAATCAGTCTCCCATCGCTAATGCACACTCTCGCATGAGTTGTGTTTTTATCCCTCTCTCTCTCTAAATTCGAAATTCCTTCTTGTCTTCTCTGCGCTTCTCTTCCCTCTCCCCTCTTTTTTTTTATTGGATCTATCCTGAGTTCCTTCTCACAATCTCTCGATCCAAGCTATCTCTCTCTCTCTCCAGCATCGCGGATTTGGTGCTTGAATCCTGCTTGATCGAGATAACTGCCCTCCATTGCGATCGAAAGCTTGATTTTTCGGTAAGGATCTCTATTTCCGTCACTTAATTTTGAAATTTCTAGTGGAACTGGAAAAGGTGGTTGCTTTTGGGTCTTTTGAAAGATGTGAAGTAATTGACCGTTAATAGCAATTTATTAGTTTGTTTTTGTGGTTTCAAGTGTGTATTGTTGTGATCTTGAATTGAATTACAAATAGAAACGTGCAATTCTTGCTCTGATTTGTAAACTGTGCTGTTTTTTTAATCGAGGAAAGATATGTAATTCTTGCAGAACTTTCTATGGCATATGTTTATTGGTATCTTAATGTAGTTGGACTCGTTAATTATCTTTTGTTTTTATGTAATTGAGGTCTGAATTACGAAGCTGGAGCAAATATTAGGGCGTGAGTGTTCATCTGCTAGAACTTTTTTTTTTTAATTATTAACCAAGTGGGCGATGGGAATGTGGCTTTTGAGATCGTAGGTTTGATGCATAATCACGAGTTACAAGATTTATGACTTCCATTGCAAGAATCTGGTCCAACTTGTACGTGTAGCTAATGGAAACGTGATCCTTGTTAGAAAGAGATTTTTTTACTATCTTACCTCTGGATATCTTGATTTAATTAGTCACTATTGAGTATCCCATCACGTGATGCATGTTGAAGTATGCCAGGTTACTAAGAAATCATTAGGAAAAGGCAAGAACATGTTATGTTAGTACTTAGTATGAACTATTGATAACCCAAACATTTTTCATTTATCTAGTAAAAGAGAGAAGAGGTAAAACAATTGCAGTAAAGAGATGGAAGCAACAAGAATGCACAATTATGGTTTTTAACATAAACTTGGTTGGTGGGGGACTAGGAAAATAAAGAGCTCATACTTTAAAAGCTGTTTGAATCTAATACATTAAAGTGAGTCGTTTCTTGCTGCATTGTTTGATTTCTGGGACACGTGGATAGTTTTTTCTTTTAATATTTCCTGAGAGTGGTCGTTATCCCTAATCATGGTGCAGGATTCGTTGACTATGCATTTATTCAGTTGGGGATGTGACGGACCATAATATCATATTGAGAAGTGGCATTTGGAGTATTTGGGTGGAGTGGAATTTGACAGTCAGTAAAAAAGTAAAAACTTTGTGCTTGTCGAAGTAATTCTTATGCCATAGGATAATTTTTTTTGGCTTCTTCATCATGCTTCAGTTTGGTTGTGTTAATGGCAGTGTGTTTCTTTCATGTTATGCAGGATTGCTGTGCCCTTTTTGATGCTGGACAGCGTAGGGAAAGTCTTTAGATGATGTATTTTAGGTTTAGGGTTGTAGGATCAAGGGGTTCAGGGGTTCAGGATTTGAAATGCAGATCTAAACTTGTAAACTATGAATCAACAAACATTAAGCATTGCTAGCTTCACGTCAATAGACTTAAAGGAATCACTCATTGGAGAAAGCATCATACTTTCAACTATCTGAATTACTCAAACGCAAATAAGGAAGTCTAATTAATTCTCTCTATAGTTTATAAAATAAGGCAAATCTCACATCCATCTCTATAAATTTGAAAATTGGATCAATCAATTCTTTGCAAGATTATTAGTCCAAAATTTGTCATTTGCAGTTGTTCCCATATGCAGTGGTTACAGTATTTCAAATAACTCTTTGCATGGCCTCTTGTGCTGCATGACATAGATGTTTGGTCTTCCGGTTTTGTCTGACTTTGATTGATGCATCTAAATTTCATCAACTGCATTGCTTGTTCTTCAACATTTCTAAAGTGCGATGTACTTCTATTTTAGCTGTGCTGCCTTTTGTGATTCTGTTTGATTATCACAACCTTCAACTACTTGTTTTGGCAGGTTTGGCTATGGAAACATAATCATCCTGGGCAGATAAAGTTATTTTGTTGAAAATCATGGGGACTGAAAATCCTGGCCGTCCAAATCCTGTGACTGGTTCACCATTTGCTGCTGCTCCTCCTACAGTTACACCATTTTTAGCATCTGGCCCGGTGGTGGGATCAGAGGCCTTGGGCTTTAGACCCCCTGCTCAACCTCCCCAAAACACCATGCTTTCTATGTCATCTGGGCCTGTGGCTGGATCACAAGCTTCTGGGTTCAGACCTAACAACCCCCCAGCTAGGTTTAATGATCCTTCCGTGGCTTCTTCACCAACAGCATATGTCCCACCCACCAGCGGACCCCCCTTCCAGCGTTATCCAACACCGCAATTTCCCTCTGTTCATCAAGCTCCACCTACCCAAGCTCCACCCATCGGTCAACCACCATTTCAGCCTCCTGCAGGTCAATTACCATCTCCAGCTTCCTTTCATCCACAGCCACAAGTACCTGTAGTGCCAATGGGATCTCCTCCATCAAGTTTGAATGCTCCTCAATTGTCATCAGATTCATCGTCTTTTGCATCCAGGATGAATTTTCAGCCATCTTTCCCACGTATGGACTCATCTTATTCCGCTGCTAGGGCCACTTTGCAGCCATCCTTGCCAGGATATGTAAAGCAGGCAAATGCAATTTCACAAGCTTCTCCAATGACCCCCTTTCAAGCTCAACAGGGAAGTTATGCAGCACCCACACCAACACCACCTCCCCCCTTTCTTCCTCACCAAGGAGGTTTTGCTCAACCTCCACCAGTAGGCACCCCCTTTGGATTGCATTCCAGGGATCAAATCCAACATCCAGGCTCTGCACCTCCTATAGGAGGCATCCAAGGGTTGGCAGAAGACTTCAGCTCACTCTCTGTTGGATCTGTTCCTGGATCAATTGATTCAGGGCTTGATCCAAAAGCATTATCGAGGCCATTGGATGGTGATGTGGAGCCAAATTCATTGGGAGATGCATACTCCATGAATTGCAATCCTAGATATCTTCGGCTTACCACTTCTGCTGTACCAAGTTCACAATCTTTGCTTTCAAGGTGGCATTTTCCTCTTGGAGCAGTTATTTGCCCGCTTGCAGAAGCTCCTGATGGGGTTAGTGTCTGTGAAATTGAATTCAACTGACAATCTGGACATGCTTTGTTTACTGCTTGTCTGATATCCTTTAATCTGACTTGTTCGTTGTTGTTCCTTTATTCAGGAGGAGGTGCCAGTAATTAATTTTGTCTCAACTGGCATTATTCGTTGTAGAAGATGTCGCACATATGTAAATCCCCATGTGACATTTACAGATTCTGGAAGAAAGTGGTGTTGCAACATCTGTGCTCTGCTTAATGAAGGTAAATCTCAAGTACGTTCTAAAGGAAACTGATATGATATTTATGGTAGTGTCATAGAGAGAATCTGTTCGCAATCTGAGTCCACATGTATCTTGTTAGATTTTGCCGATGGCTAAATGTGGATACTATCTATATGCTTTAAGATTTTAGTCTTCTAGAACACCTTTGCAAGGAATATGACAATAAATTGTGGGCAATGAATTCTACATGTGCTGTTTGAATGACCAGTTTCAAATTCATACAACTCAGCCGCTTATTTGTAATGTGAAAGGAAAACTATGTTTTTTTTTCTGGTTCATTTGGTATAATCATTGGTGATCTTGTATCCTGGGGTTTTTAGCTTTCCAGCTTATTGTTGGGCTTACCTCACCCAACTGTTGTTTTTTAATGTTGTTTAGGTGGTCCTTTACTGGGAGTAGTATGTCTTCAATATATGCAAGTAAAATGCCATGAATTCTAAGACTGGGAATTGAAAAACTGTGCTAGCCAGCGTGCATAATGCATCAATTCTTCTGTATTTGGAACTCTTAACTATGACTTAGCCACTCTCTCCTTGATGTTTCTTTTCTTGGCCTTTGAAGACTGGCTGTAATTGCAGAAAATGAAAAAAATGCACTGGCTAATGGCTATTTCACAACCGTTTTTTTTTCTTCCTTTTTGTGAATTTTTTAAAATTTATTTCCCCCTTTCTGAGCATGAGACACTTTTCAATTTTGATATATGGCTGCACATGTTTTCTTTCTAGCTTCTTCATTTATTTATTTTTGCTAATGGAGTTGCTGACATGGTTTAACTCTCATATTCAGTTCCTGGAAACTATTTTGCTCAGCTAGATGCCACTGGCAGAAGAATTGATTTGGACCAGAGACCTGAGCTTACAAAGGGTAGTGTGGAGTTTGTTGCTCCGACTGAGTATATGGTGCGGCCTCCAATGCCACCATTATTTTTCTTTCTCATTGACGTTTCAGTATCTGCAGTTAGAAGTGGTATGATTGAGGTAAGCTCTTGCAGCTAATGCCCAAATACATCTATATTTCTTTCTGGTTGACATTTTAATACTAAATTTGTTAGAAGTGTTGTTATTGAAGTCAGTTCTCTCAGATAATGCCCCATGGCTTCTTGCCTCAGAGGACTAAATTTGTGTCTGTACCAGCAGATTCTTAAATTCAAACAATAAATTTGGATGCTGTTCTGTCTCATTTATGACATGCATGCATATGAGGAGTCTTATGCAGTCCATTTATCGGTCAGCCTCCAGATCACTGCTACATCCTCTTTGTGGATTCTAGAATTTGTGTAGTATGGCCACTTCAAGTGGTTTAATGGATGCTCTCTTAGGCATGACTCATAAAGTCTTGGGTCAGAATTGTGGGGAATGTTTTACATATGTGGCCCATGATAATGGGGAATGATTTAGATATGGTTTTTGTCAGAGAAATGATAAGAGTATAAAAAAGTGAAAGTAAGGTTTGCAAGAATCCTATTTAAAAAGCAGTGATTTCATAGCATGACTGATTGATAAGTATTGGCCATTTTCTATTGATTCTTCTAATTGATTTTTTCAAAATATATATTTGGCTTTTCACCCTTTCTTTTTTGGGGTAATTTTGAGGGAGGCCTGACCTGAGAACTAGGGCTACCATTGGGCTGTGTTTGTGTGTATGCTTGCTTGGCTTTAATTTAAAACGTACATTCACCTTAATGTCCCTATGCAGGTTGTGGCCCAAACTATTAAGTCCTGTTTGGATGAGTTACCAGGCTACCCCAGAACGCAGGTTGGGTTCATCACCTTTGACAGCACAATACATTTTTACAACATGAAGGTTAGCTGCTGTGTGATCAGATGAAAGCTTATGCTATTGAGATTTTTTATTCTTCTTTCCACTAACAATTAGCTGATGTCTGTGAGATTTTTTGGTGCAGTCATCATTAACACAGCCTCAGATGATGGTGGTCTCAGATCTTGATGACATATTTGTTCCCTTGCCTGATGATCTCCTTGTTAACTTGTCCGAGTCAAGATCTGTGGTGGAAGCTTTTCTTGATAGCTTACCCTCCATGTTTCAGGACAATGTGAATGTGGAGTCTGCTCTTGGCCCTGCTGTAAAAGCAACTTTCATGGTTATGGTGTGTTATTCATTCTCATGGTTCATAACTTAATTTATATATGTGTTGGTTTGGTGTTTAATAGTCAAACACGCTGTTCAAGTTCCTATTGGGCAAGAAATTGCTTGAAAAAGCGGCAGAAAACAAGTTGATGATGAGGGTAATGGGGTTCACCAATGATTTGAGCTGACCGAACTTGACAGCAGTTATGATCTTTGGGCCTTATGATATTATTTGTTTCTTTCCTGTTCAATTAATGGAGAGATAATGTTGGTTTTTTGCAGGGATGAAAATATTTTCATTTTAGAAACCAACTTTGATTAAAACTCTAATATGTGTCAGCCTATATTCTTAAACTTGTTTTTGAGTAGACACTTGTGCTCACCTTCCTTTTGGTCACCTTCATAAGATATTTATTAGGATCTCACTTAGTTTGCTGTTGCTGGGAATGTAACTGCTACTTGCTGTTACTTTCTCAACTCAAGTATTTTGGTCATCCATTCATTTTTCATTAATACCTCCGTCTCTCTGCAGAGCCAGCTTGGTGGGAAATTGCTGATATTTCAGAACACGATTCCATCTCTTGGTGTTGGCCGTTTGAAGTTGCGTGGAGATGATCTTCGTGTTTATGGAACTGATAAAGAGCATGCTTTAAGAATTCCAGAAGATCCATTCTATAAAAACATGGCTGCCGAATGCACCAAGTACCAGATAGGAGTTAATGTGTATGCCTTCAGTGATAAATACACTGATATAGCCTCCTTAGGTACAATATTTATCTTAGATTGCTTGTTATCAGCCAAAGAAAAAAATGAAATGAAAAGAAAATAAATCTTGCTTGTTTATATGATTTACTTTGATGGGGCCAACAAAACTTCTTTTGCATCTCCTATATTTTCCTAATCAATCAATTTCTTTTTTTTAAATGTTTACTGTTGGTTTTTTTTATTTATAGTAAGAGAACTGATGTTTTTTTTTTAAAAAAAAAAATCAACACACACAATCTTCTCTGGAGTTATATTCGAGTATGAGATGTGGTTTTAGAATTTTTGCCTAATGAATTTGAGCTTTAGCTCTTCTGGCGAACAGAGATTGATGAATTCATTAATGGCATTCTGCACTGTTGGTGCTAGCACAGTTCTCTAATTCCATACCTTCTGGTTTCTATGCTATTTAGCTGAAGAGTCAGTGTGGTGCATCTATGGGTTGTTTAGATAGGTTGACACTTGTTATACAGAGGGTCTCATTTTTTCCTTTTTTTTGATATGCCTTACGCCTGTGCATAGCTATGCTGTGAGTGTCTAGTGCTTATGTAATGAAACATTTTTTAATTAATTTTAAAGTGAATCTTCAGATTTGGAATCCTGGTCATTTGTTCTTAAATGATGCTTCCAACAGTTTTACAATGTTGACTAAATATTAACAATTGTTATAAATTAATTTCATCTCCCTTTACAGGAGCTCTAGCAAAATACTCTGGAGGGCAGATATATTACTATCCAAGTTTCCAATCAGCCACTCATGGAGAGAAGTTGAGACATGAGTTGGCTAGAGATCTTACAAGAGAAACTGCTTGGGAAGCTGTCATGCGCATAAGATGTGGAAAAGGTTTGTCCTTTCACGGTTCTTCTACAACCTTCTATATTTTAGAGCAGACACGTACAAACAATACAAATACATATTCTTTGTTGTTTGGTTTTGTCGATGGATAGGAAGTTGATTCCCCCACCATCTTCTATTGCTCTATGCTTGCAGGTATCCGGTTTACATCTTACCATGGAAACTTCATGCTAAGGTCCACTGATTTATTAGCACTTCCAGCTGTTGACTGTGACAAAGCATATGGGGCACAGTTATCACTTGAAGAGACATTACTTACAAGTAAAACAGTATATTTCCAAGTTGCTTTGCTGTATCCTTTTGAGCAGAATTATATAAAGCTAATTTTGCATCTACACATGTAATGCACTTCTGTTTTTTATAACTATGAACTCTAATAGGATATTTTGTTATACATAGGTCATTTCCTAATTTGACCACTTGTTTTATCACCCAAGAGTCAATTCTCTCTTTCCCCCTCCTTCTCTCTCTCTCTCTCTCTCTCTTTGCTGTTTGCTGATTCATCCAAGGTGGTCAAAATATTGAGAAAAGAGATATTGGATATATTTTTCCTCGTAGTCAAATATGGTACATTAAGGTTATTGAGTATGAAAGAACAGGTTTATGGAAGTTCTCTTAACTGTCTAAAGATACACTGCTTCTTGTGGAGAGAGGCGTATCAGAGTACACACAGCAGCAGTGCCAGTAGTTGCAGATTTGGGGGAGATGTATCGCCAGGCTGATGCTGGTGCTATTGTGTCTTTGTTTGCCAGGCTAGGTGAGTTTGAACTGGACATATTTCATTGATAACTCTGATTTTAGATATTGGGATAAAGGGGGCATTATGATTCTTCTAACAAAGTTAATTAATTTGCAGCAATCGAGAAATCATTGTCCCACAAGCTGGAAGATGCACGAAGCTCTGTACAGTTGAGGATTGTGAAAGCTCTTAGAGAATACCGAAATCTCTATGCCATGCAACATCGCTTGGGAGGCAGGATGATATATCCAGAAGCTCTGAAGTTTTTGCCTTTGTATGGATTGGCACTTTGTAAATCAGCGGCTCTTCGAGGAGGGTATGCTGATGTTCAACTTGACGATCGCTGTGCAGCAGGATTCACTATGATGGCATTACCTGTAAAAACAATGTTGAAGCTTTTGTACCCTAGCTTGATACGAGTAGATGAATATCTTTTGAAGGTAAAAGTACTTCATGTATTCAGCAGTATCGATGATATTTTTGCATTGCACTAATGGTCGATCTCCCATCTAATTTATACAGCCATCTGCACAAGCTGACGAATTCAAAAACATCATAAAACGGTTACCATTGACAGCCGAGAGCTTAGACTCCAGAGGCCTTTATGTATATGATGACGGTTTTCGCTTTGTTGTATGGTTTGGTAGAATGTTTTCACCTGATGTAGCAATGAATTTACTTGGACAAGATGCTGCTGTTGAGTTTTCCAAGGTGTGTGCACTGTCTCTATCTCAGTTTAAGTTACGTCATGCCCTTTCTTCACAATCATTCCGAGCTTGCATTATTTACCATTTTGTGTAAAGGGATGCTGTTGATCTTCAACATTGGTTTGAGGGTTTAACATGACCTTGTTTTAATTGAGCTTCAATGTGTGTATGCAGATCCAAAAATGTCTGCCCAATTTAGCATGTGGACAATAAGCCGCTGTTTAGTTTGTAGATTAATTTTTTAACTGTTCTATAGTTGACCTTTCATTTACTAGCTGCTTCATTTTGAGACTGTAATTGGTCCTTTTATGCTCTGTGCTAACCAGGTTGCTCTCGGTAAGCATGATACTGAGATGTCAAGAAAGCTAATGGGGCTACTTAAGAAATTAAGAGATAGTGATCCTTCATATTATCAGCTTTGCAATCTTGTAAGACAAGGTGAACAGCCCAGAGAAGGTTACCTTCTTCTCACAAATCTTGTGGAGGACCAGACTGGGGGTGCCAGTGGTTATAGTGACTGGATGGTGCAAATACATCGGCAAGTCCAGCAAAATGCATAAATTGAAGCCAGTGTTGTTTTGTGCTGTTTCATCGTAAGGTCAATTCTTTGAAATTATTTGAACATAATTTACCCACCCACCCATGCACAGCAGTTCTCATTTAGGACATACATGAGAATAGTGGCTGCATATGTGTGCTCATGTTCAATATGGCAAAAGAAAAGGCTTTTTGAATTATGCAGTTGTGTGGTGCTTCAGATACTTTTTTCCAGAGTGATCGTTCTGCTTAGTAGAAGTACTTGTATATGTTATGTTTCACGCCCCCCCCCCCCCCCCCCTTTTTTTTGGAGATCTTGAATTTCTTGTGTTCATGGGTTTTCTAAATTTGACGGTTGTCATTCCTGCAAAAACTCGACATCTTTCATCATGCAGGTTTTCTTTTTATGATGGCTTGTCTGTCCCGCACCTGTAGAGTGAAGACATGTTTTGTTAAAAAAAGCATAAATAATCAGCACTTGACCATGGCTTCCCGTCGATATTGTGGATGGTTGAGTTGGACTGATCGCCCAGATGGACTTTGAACCTACCATTTGGTTGGTCCTTAACAAGATTCGATAATTAAGGGAGATTTACTTCAGTGATTATTTTGGCGCTGCAGTTTTCATGTTGAAAAGCAAAACAGTATCAATATTTTTTTTTTTTTGTACTTGATGGCAGTAATTATCATCAGTAATTGTTATATTTGTGTTGTATCCCGAGTCTTTTATGCACACAAAATTTTGAATGTCCATTAGGCATTTATTTATTCAGAGAGAGATGTTTTATGTTTGCTTAACGAACTGCAGTAGCATCATCTCTGGAGCTTTGGAATAATGTTATGTTTTCGTTATTGGAAGGCAATGCTTTTTACTGTTAGTCTGATGATTGTCTTTTTATTGATATATTTAACAAATGCAATTTACACTTTCTGAAAGAGGCTGGTGAATGTACTAACAACAGGAGTTGATTCAGGTTTTGAGAAGCCCATCAAGCTGTGAAGTTTATTTCCTGCCGAAAATCTTGTTCATTGCTGCTCCTTGCCCGGGGGGTAAATAAATAAATTTTCTTTTAATTTACAAAGCAAACGAGGAGCATGCACGTGGACTGGTAAATTCTCTTCCTATCTAACATTTTTAGCTGTAGCAGACGAGAAAAAAAAAAATTGTATGCTAGTGTGAGAGAAAAAGGAAAAATGTATTTAAGTGTGGCTGCTGGGATTCGAGCCCAGGTCTCCACGGCCACAACGTGGAATTCTTACCACTAAACTACAGCCACTAGATATCAAATTTCCCTCAGAAATGTCTATTACTATAACATGTATTCTGTTTTTCTTTTTTTGAGTGTTCGCCTAGCTATTTCAAATTGCAAAAAACACTGCCGGACTCTTGACACGCAACTATTCTCTGCCATACATATTGCTTGAAACGAGCAAGATCAAGATCCACCATTGTCCTGTCCCGTTGCCATCCCTCGTCCTGATAAATTGCAGAGAAAAGATCAACCGGCATGATCATATGATTCATTTCTGCTGTCATCTTAGTACCATGCCAGGTTGTCCCAACTGAAGCTATCTGTTTCCCCTTGTGGGATTTACTCGATGGTTAAGACGTTCTTTCTTTATATGTAATATATATGTCTATAGATATAGAAGAGGCAATAAGTAGATGCTTTTTTGGCAGGTTCATAAGGTGCAGGGCTGTTTTGAAGAAATATAATGAGAGAAAAAGCAATGAGAATAGTGTTTGAATTTTATGTTTTATTCAAGAGCATTGACCATCGTCTTTCACCAGCTGGTTTTCATTGTAAATAACTTAGGCATATTTTTGTTAATTACTGTTTCAATCAGTAAAATATTCAGTCACAGGAATTATCTGCTTTTAGTATATTTTCAGGATTATTTATGCACCTGAGATTATCTGATTTGATTGAAAACATGCGCATGATGGGCGTTATTTTTATATCACTAGATCTGCCTATGGATTCTCATAGCTTTCCATTCTTAGATTGTAGATTGAAATTGATACGATTTTGTCAATCTATTTCTTGATTTTTGTTTTCTTTTAGCAATGTTGAAGTTGTAGCTGTTTGTTTTTTATTTTTAAAGTGCTTTTTAAAAAAATTATTTTTTTAATTTTAAATTAATATTATTTTTTGGTATTTTTATATCATTTTAATTTACTAATATCAAAAATAATTTTTAAAAAATAAAAAAAATAATTTTTATGTATTTTTAAATGAAAAACACTTTAAAAAACAACTATTACCATACTTACAAATACCTTTGAACAACTTATCATCATTTTTATATTAATATTTTATATGCATGTGTGTCTATGGATATATAATCAATAATTTATATATAAATAAAATTTGAATAAAACCAATCATGAATCTCACTCACACGCAAGATACACGTAAATGTGAAACAAATATAAAAAGATAGACAAGAATACAAATTTTATAATTTATATATAAATAAAATTTGAATATATATAATCAATAATTTATATATAAATAAATTTAAACAGAACCAATTATGAATCTCACTCACACACAACATACATACAAATGCGAAACATATATAAAAATACAAATAAAAATAAAAAATTTATAATTTATATATAAATAAAATTTGAATATAATCAATTATGAATCATGCTCAAAGATACATGCAAATATAAGACAAATATAAAAAGATAGACAAGAATAAAAAATTTTATTTTATCTTCTAATTAAAATGTCATTTTTTTATATCAAAAGAGTTTGTCAAAATGTATGAATTCTTTTCCACGTGGAATCAAAAGATAATGTAAGAAAGTAACCAAGAATCCCCTATAAAAAAACAGCAAAGATCAAATTTAATAATTTGTTGAATTTTAATATAATTATTTTAATTTTAGTTGTATGTAGTATTTATATAAATTAAAAATATAGGCATGAGAAAAAAATTAAATAGTAAAAATAATATAAAACCATAACAAAGAGTATCAAACACACACACATGGATCTAATTTAATATAATTTTAGGATTTTTTTTTAACTGTTTTCAGATTTAATTATAGACTCCGTGGACCTATTTTTAAGTAATTTTAGAATTTGAATGATCAATATTAATATTTTAATATGATATTTTTAATTTTACATACAATTATGAATTATTGATCATGTAAAATTTATTTTCATTTTACCTAACAAATATTAGATGAAATTGAGATAACTTAATAATATATTATGATGATGGATGGTATTGTAACAGCGGTTGAGTTTTAAAATATTTTTATTTAAAAATATATTAAGATAATATTTTTATTTTAAAAAATTTATTTTTAATTTCATCACATCAAAATAAAAAATAAATAAAAAAATTATGATAAAAAAAAAATTATTTTAAAAAAATACATTGACACCACAAAAACATATATTATTATATAACTTGAGAAATGTTTCTGTTGGTTAGCATTTCCAGGTGGCAATGTCATTAGCCAGAAATTATTTTTAGGTAAAAAATATAAAAAAAAATTTAGAGGTTGAAAAGTCCAAGTTTAACTATTTTTAACTTTAAAATTTAAATTTTATTAATTTAATGAGAACATATTATAATAATTATTATTATTAGGAACCAGGACGCCACTAGTCCTTGTCTCCGTCACTATGATTAAGTTTCATAATAATAAATAAGATAATTAATTTTAAATATGATGTTTGAAAGTGTGATAACAGTTATTTTTTAAAGTGTTTTTTATTTTAAAATATTTTAAAATAATATTTTTTTATTTTTAAAAAAATCATTTTTGATATTAGTACATAAAATAATATGAAAACATCAAAAATATTAATTTAAAACAAAAAAAATTTATTTTTTTTCAAAAGTGCTTTCAAAATACAATATCAAATACTGTCTTAGATCATTTATTTTTAATTTTTTTTATTTTAAATTAATATTTTTTAATTATTTTAATATGTTAATATCAAAAATAATTTTTTAAAAATATAAAAATATTTTTTTAATAAAAAAAATAAAAAACAATTCCAAACACAGATTTTCTTCAGGGGCGGGACCAGCGCTAGGAATTGGAAGTAAGCTACAGCCGAGCTATCTTGAATGTTTTTTTTTTAAAAAAAAAACAGTAAATGCAATCATTTTGACCCATATTCTTCCCTCAAACTCAAAGTATATGATATCAGCAGCCTACCTTGCAATCAATCCACTCAACGGTATCAAGAGAGGAATTATCCACAACAACTTGAAGTCACCATGACTTTATCACTGAATATGAAATAGAAATAATGAATTTTACGTAAAAGTCTTCTCATTTCCGTAACAAAAGTTACTGGAGCATGAGCACTGTTTATCTTTCAGTAACAAAAAATGAGCTCACCTAATCAAAGTGGAAAGAAAGAAAAACCCAATCATCATTACGCACCTACTACTCCATTTGTCCACTCCTCCTCCTCCTCCTCCTCCTCTGCTCTCTCTGTTGACCGTGTGAGTTATCATGAAATCATATCTACTGTTTCTCTTCACTATCTGTACGTTTCTGCTGTATTCATCAGCTGAATTGGATGACAATCTCACCTATGTGTGGCCTTTGCCGGCGAAATTCAGTTCTGGAAATAACACTCTCTCCGTTGACCCGGAACTGTCGCTAGTTCTTGGTGGCAAAGGAGGGAATTCGAGTATTATTAAAGACGGGTTTGGCAGATATAAAAAGATTATATTCAAGCATAGCAGTAAGAGTTACTCTGTTAATAAAAGATTGGTTTTTGATATTGGGGTTTTGAAGATTGTTGTTCTTTCTGATAATGAGGAGGTAAGTTTGAGACTTTTTGATGTCTGGGACTGTTTGGGAAATGGGTTTTGGGTATATGAAAGATCGAGTGATAAAACTGAGATGTTTTCTCTTTTTTATGATGATGATCATCATCATCATGGGGACTGATTGATGATCTGGGTTTTTTTTTTGTTGTTTTGGGGTTGTTGCAGCTTCAACTTGGAGTGGACGAGAGTTATTTGTTGCTTGTGGAAAAGAGAAATGGGCAGTCTATTATCGGGGAAGCGTATATTGAGGTAAAGTTTCAATTTTGAGATTTAAGAGAAGTTGTTTTTGTGAGTCGTTGGAGATCCAGATGAATTCTTCGATTGTTTCCTGAAGAATAGGACACTGTTTGTTTTACTGTAGTTTGGTAGAATGTAATGAAAAGAAAGGAGATGACTTTTTTCTACCAAATATAGTGTACATGTGGTATGGGGATTAATTCTCAAGTCCAGCTACTTTATTACTGAATGGAAAGTTACTAATGTACGATCATATTTTCTGGATGGTTATGTCTTTGTTCTAGTGATGTTGATATTCTTGTTATTGTTGTTGCAGGCAAATACTGTGTATGGTGCATTGCGAGGGTTGGAGGTATGTGTGTTTACTTTGTTCTAGTGATTCGTTAAATCTAAATTATTGAATTCAAATTGAATGAACATGATTTAGTGCATGATAAAAAATGATAACAACTTAATTTCTTACTGTTTTGTTTTTTTCATCTAATCCAAATCATTGAATTCAAAACCAATGGTTAGTTTTGGAACGTGAGAGCATCCAAATTTAAGCAGGTAGAGATTAGCTACATTTTTTACTTCAATTCATCCCCACACAGAGTAAATGCATGGTCATTAAGAATAAACACCACAAATAGGTCAAATTCTCTGTTTACTTTTACTCTCATGTTGTGCTCACCTTGACCTCTGAAAACCTGTTTGCCATTACTAAAAAAATCCAGCGTTGAATTTTTACCATCATGAGTTCATCTTTATTGCATGGCTACTTGTGATTTCATTGAGTGTGAATATTGAACTAACTGCTAGAAAAGAATGATGAGTGTATGAGTGGTTGGAGTTGTGTATGATAACCATCCCTTTCATTTTCTTTGCTGTGATCTTTCAGACGTTCAGTCAACTTTGTGCATTTGATTATGAAACTAAAGCAGTGCAAATATACAGAGCCCCATGGTACGTTCTAGACAAACCGAGATTTGCATACCGTGGGCTTTTGCTTGGTGAGACACATTTCTTTTGTTGAGGGAGATAGCAACTTGCAAACTATTTACCTAAAATATTTTTTTTATTAAAATGTTTCTTAGTTCCCTTCTTAAATACACTCTTGCAGACACATCAAGGCACTACCTACCAATTGGTGTCATTAAGCAGATAATCGAATCAATGTCATATGCTAAACTTGTAAGTAATGTTGTTGTTTGAGAGCTTTGTATTCCACAACTGGAATTCATTCAGGCACACACTTCTACATTTGTATTCCACAACTGGAATTCATTCAGGCACGCACTTCTACATTACCATTCTTTTCTCCTTTTATTATTTTGTCATTATCTGATATTGGACATTACATTCAGTAGAATGTCCTCCATTGGCACATTATAGATGAGGAGTCATTTCCTTTAGAAGTACCTTCCTATCCAAATTTATGGAAAGGTTCATATACAAAATGGGAACGATACACAGTTGAAGATGCATATGAAATTGTGGAGTAAGATTCCTTTGCTCATTCAATAACTTTCTTATTTAAGTAAGTTTCATATAGCTTATATAAATGGTGAGGGACTCAACTTTAATGGAATCCATAGAATGAATGGTCTAAGCAAACTAGACTTTTTATGACTTGAAAATTTTGGTTTTGAACAAAATAATGCATATTTGTCTTTTTTTCTTTCCTAGAAAAAAATAAATTCCCCAGCCTATGTCAGGGTCTTTATCATACCTATTGAATGTTATGCTTCCTCAATCTGCCTGGACTAACATGTAATACTTTTTTTTCTTTGTTTGTGTTTCCATGGAATAACATAAAGCTTTGCCAAAATGAGAGGTGAGTCTCATCATTTTATCTGTTGAAACTTTAGAGATAAAATTTTTAGATCACGTTTCAAAATGAGCAATTTTTTTTTTCTTTTGTGATTGAATGTAATTACCAGAAAGCGTGACACAGTGAGTTTGATGGGAAAAACAAAGTGCAATTATTTCCTCAATAGGCCAATTCAGAATTTTTAGCTATAGCTTCTTTTGTGTATGCTTTTCTTACTATCTATGCATGTTTTATGGCAGGTATCAATGTCATGGCTGAGATAGACGTTCCTGGGCATGCAGAATCATGGTAAAGCAGTTCTTATCAAATTTTGTTTTTGACTTTCTCCTTGTAAGAAATTTTCTTGGTTTAGCTCAGATTTGGCAAACATTTCTTAATCATATTTAATATGAGGGATGTGATTCTTTCATCACACCAATCTTTAATATAGTGATGTGTTTTTTTCTTATCCCTTGTAAAAGGAGAATGAAGAAAATGCTTAAGCTTTCAATTTCCCTTAGAATTTAATTGACTGGTTGTATTTTCTTGCTCTATCAAGTTCTCCATTTTAAAACTCTAAACTTGTGGTCTTTTTTTGTAGGGGAACTGGATATCCTGACCTTTGGCCTTCTCCTTCCTGTAGAGAGCCACTTGATGTTTCAAAAAATTATACTTTTGACGTGATCTCTGGCATCATGACAGGTTAAGTTCCTTTTATTCCTTTCTTTGCTAGTCGTCAAGTTCACTTTTTGCACCCCTGCAATTTTTTATGTTTACATGAATCTTGAGCACCTTTTTTATTTGAGGAACACAGTCAGGACATGGATATCTATGCTTGAAGATTCTGTATAAAGCAAATGAACTGGGTTTTAGCTCAGTTATATTTTCAGCAATCCAGTTCGTGGCAGTTATAGTAATCTCTGTTGGATTTTCTTGGCTTTGAGCTGAACCAGTAAAATGTTTTATGTTAGTTGAAAATGAAATTAGTTAATCGTTGAGTATGCATTCCTTCTCTTTTAATTGTTGACCCGTGCTTCTTCTTTTTTACAGACCTGAGAAAAATTTTCCCCTTTGGGCTCTTTCACTTGGGCGGTGATGAGGTTAACACAGGTCAGTACAAGTGGTTTTCTTATTGAAAGCCAAGATGTTGCAACCATTTAATTGATTAAAAAAACTAGCTCTCATGCAAAAAGCTTTCATAACTAGAGCAACGGGACTTTCAGTTTTCAAGAGGTGTTTGCTGCTGCCTCACCAGCAAGCAGATTACACAGCCTTTTCTAACTTTCTGATGTGTCATTTTAGGTCGCATAGTTTTATGGAATTCTAATAGAAACAAGGTGGTTGTGTATGTGACTGATTTGGTCATGCTTAGGCACTTGCTACTGAAGTGGACAAAAGAAAGATACAGAGGGAGGGGAAAGAAGAGGAATTGAAACTTAAATGGAACAAAAAACTCTGAAGTCCATTAGATATTATTTATATGCTATCCCTATGAAGTGACTAAATTGACATCAGATAATAATCTTGATATAGAAACCCCTCCTGTGACATTCAAATGAAAACTTGCAATCTCAAATGTCATTGGAAATCGCATAATAACTGATTTGTCCGAAACTCTCATTTTTCATTTTTAGTGTTAGAGTTCTCCTACTTTGATAAAGAAGCAGCCATTAACTTGACTGGCCAGAGCTTGAGAGAGTTGTGCACAAGATATTATTCAGCTCATTACCAATAAGCTTCAATTTCAAAAACCCATTTATTACCGATATAAATCGCTTATATTTGCTTTAGAAATAGGCCAAATTTGGCTTCTGACTGCTCACACTGTGTGCACGTCTCAATTTTCATGCTTATGGTGTTTAGTGAATGCTAAATGGTTCAATGTCTGACAGATTGCTGGAACTCTACATCGCATGTGAAACAATGGTACATTCTTGAACTCATTTGCGTTATCATCTTCTTCACTTTTTATGTGACTATGCATAGTTCCAAACTAACCTGCTAAATTGAGCATGTAAATATCTTGCTAGAGTATAGCTTGAAGAACATGGATAGAAAACCTTTAGAATTTACCTTCTCATGCGAACTTATTAGTTAAATTTCTGCTGTGAGCACATGTTACTTCATTTATCTCTGGTGTAGGAAGTTTTTAGGCAAAAATATTTGTACTTTCCATTTTTGCAGTCTGATGTCTCTCCAGCATTTTGCCTTCAGCTTATACTTTAGGGGAGTGTCATACAGTCTCTGTGGCTCATTGTCCTTAGAAATAAATGGAAAGTACAAAAATTTAAACAAACAAGATGATGGGAGTTGTAAACGATCAGTTGAAATCCAATACAGTGAGTCCTAGACATTCTCTACTTGTTAGTTCTGTACTGCACATGAAAAGTTTCTCAAATAAGGCAAAAATGCTTGTTCTGGAAGTTGGTTTGTTTTTATGTTGCATCATGCCTGACAGGCCTTTATAGCATATTTTTTTCCAAAGTGTGGGGTTTCTTTCTTTCTTTCTTTTCAGTGTTCGATATCCATCTATTTCAGAAACTTGAAGTCGCAGGGTCTCCAGCTTAACTGATTTACATGAAAGATGAAAATAATAAACAAAGTGATTGGTTCTGCTAAGCATTTTAAATATTTTATGTTTAATTGTATCCTATAAATGTGCTTTGATGCGTACTTAGTTTCTGGGTGATCTTAATAGATCATGATTGTCATGTTTACATATTGGAATCACCCAAGTGCCAGGTATTGAGGCAGGGGACCTGTCAGTAATTTTTCATATAGGTATATAATATAGTCGTTCCTCCATTTATCTGTTATCTGATTGAATGTTTCCTGCCCTTAATTAAGTGTGAAAATTATTTGGCTTCTAAGTTATATATTTATTGAAATGTTCATCAATCCAACTGTAGGCTTCTTGATCACAACATGACAACCAAGGAAGCATATCAATATTTTGTATTGAGAGCTCAAGAAATAGCAATTTCAAAAGGTTGGACCCCGGTCAACTGGTATGTTTGTATCTGCATCATATTAAATTATTCCAACACTTCAAAATCGATTTTACTCTTGGATTTTCCTGTCTTCAGACGTATCGTGACAAGATGACCTGTTGAAATAGACTTCCTATCCATTTTGTTTGTTCCTCAAATTAGAGATTTTTAGCTCTATAGACATTTGACAGATCTTTATTTTATTATCACAGGGAAGAAACATTCAATACATTTGCATCAAACCTTAATCCAAGGACTATAGTGCATAACTGGTGCGTTTCTGTTCCCACATACTTCCATTTTAGTATCATTCCAGGATAACAATATCAATCTTTCAATAATGAACTTTTCTTTCTGCTGCTGCAGGTTGGGTGGTGGGGTTTGTGCAAAGGCTGTTGCAAAAGGTTTCAGATGCATTTTCAGCAATCAGGGATTTTGGTATCTGGACCATCTAGATGTCCCTTGGTATGAAGTTTACAAGGCTGAGCCACTTGAAGGGATAAATGATACTTCTATGCAAGAGCTAGTGCTTGGAGGAGAAGTTTGCATGTGGTCCGAGACAGCTGATACCTCAGTTGTTCAGCAAACAATATGGCCTCGGGCAGCAGCAGCAGCAGGTATGCCTATAGTCAAATACATCATCATTAAGAGTGGTTGCAAAAAAATGAAGTTAATTTTGGAGTTTTTCAACATATTTTCACGAGCTTCTGATTAAGATGCAGACAATTCAGCCTGCATTTAAAATTTACAGTAGATGTCCTCTTGTCGATGTGAAAGAATGGGAGGTGCTTATTTGTCAACTGAAAAGCCTTTTCCCCACCCTTAAGAGCACATTAATGGACGGCTACTTCAGAGTTAGTTTTAATAAATTAGTGATCTTTCGGAGATCATTTAAAGTTTCTGGACAATTGAATCACTTCATTGTGGCTATATGTAGTTTTTGACATGAGTTAATGGTTTGAAAACAAGCCTCAGTTTGTTGCTTGTACGGGATCAGTATTTTTGTAGGATGATCTGTAATGACATTTGTGTCCGAGAGAAACAACTTGGTTTTGCATGGATTTGAATTATAATTTTGCAGAAATATATCTTATATACGTGTTTTGTGCTCTTACACGGTGTTGTTGTCCATTTTATCTCATCTATAGAGCGCTTGTGGAGCAACAGAGAGACCATATCCTCAGGAAATATTACCTTAACTGCACTACCTCGCTTGCATTACTTCAGATGCCTATTGAATAGACGTGGAGTTCAGGCTGCTCCTGTCACAAACTACTATGCGAGACAACCTCCAAGTGGTCCAGGGTCATGCTATGAGCAATAATTATATTCTTCTCAGATTCGGTAATTTCACATGTCTTGAAGCTGCATTTCCGAGTTTTTGTACATAAACACAATCATTTCAGCTGTCTGGTTTCTTCTAGTGTTTGCATAATAAGTTACAGGGGTTAAATTGATGCGGTATGTTGATGGGTTGCATGAAAAAGTTCAAATAACTTAAGCTTGTGAGATGAAACGAATCTCATGTTCAGGCCATCATACTGTGGCCACGTTGTTGTAGTTTACCATTTGGATTTATGAATTTGAACTAGTTCCTGCAGTTTTTTTACATTCCATTTGTTCCTGAGCATGTCTATCTGAAGCCAATAAGCTTCCTCAGACTTCTATTCATCTTCAATGATTATGGATTTTCCTGCAAATATTGCCTAGGATGTGGTTGGCGTTTTACAGGGCAGCCCATCCCCTCTGCAAGCATTGTGGGTCGTTGTCATTTGCAATTGATTTCTTGCGTAGTCTTGGAGCAAGTTTTTCTTACGAAAGGAATTTTTTTCCCCCCTTAGATTCCCACTGATACTTGCAGAAATTTCAACTGAAACTAGGTTTGAGCTACTGCAAGTTTCCTTGCCCTCGTCAGTGAAAAATAAAAATGAAGAGAAACTTTGAAAAGAAGATATCATGGTCAGTCGAATTCTCAGCTAACTGGTCAAATGCTCCATGAAAATTGAAAGATGCGCAACAGCTCCTTGCAAAAATGAACGATCTCTACCATTCATTTTGTCATTAATTCTTAGTTTGATTTCCACGCACTGACATCAAATTCTTGCTTGCATTTTCTTGACCAAGGCTCTAATACTGTGGGTTGCCCAACCTCTGAAGTAAAATCAAAGTTTATGGATCTCCCTCCTCCTAGATTAGAAATCAAAGCACAGGGCTTTGAGAACAACTTGATTCAGCTAAACCACAAGTGATGGACATGAAGTATCACTATTGCCTAAACCGAACCACACGTCTCTAGCTTTCATCCTCGTCCATGTTCAACAGCCATCTTCCCTGCTGCACGGGGAAATGATTGAACTTCCCAAGTTGCTTGCATGATCTTGAAACAAGACTACCGGGTCCTACCATTTTGTTAAATGATGATTTCAGGAGAAACCCCACAAGTGAGATATTTTTCTCCTCTGATGTGTGACCCACGAGTCTCTTCTTTCCACATATTTTACCAGGTGTTGTTTTCACGTAACAGTGGAAAAATATGCTCATGAGTTGGTAAAGCTGATCTCATTTACCAAATTTTCCTTTTTTCATGTGTGTTTGGTTTCCTTTTATTCCCAATTCTCCACCGAGGCCTTGCACTCCTCTTCTGATTGGCCCTTCGTGAGCTGGTTCTTATTCGATTATCTGGCTCCAAGATTTGAGTACTTTTCTGGTCAAGAATTATGAGAGTGCTGCCTTTTTAAAGTAGTTTTGCATCCCCAAGTCAGTGCAGTATATAGAAATAATGCAGCTGAGCATATGCTGAAATATTTGGTCTGTTGCTTGCTCTCTCTGGGAAAGTATAAAGGGCTCCAAAAACATACCACTCCCAGATAAGTAACAGCTTATGAGGTTAGTAGATTTGCTTTCAACGCCACACCGTTTGTTTTTATGTTTAAAATTATATTTTAACGTGCTTTAAAAATATATTTGACTTGAAAAAATATTAAATTAATTTTTTTTATGATTTTAACATACTAGAATAATATATATATATATATATATATATATATATATTTCAGGTAAAAAAACATTTTATACCATAATTCCAGACACACTAAAAAACACCGTCAGAGAAAGAGATTTCTTGTAAAAGTATCCAAAAGAATCTTCTGACCCGTTTGACCCGTTTAGGAAAAGTCTTGATAGTTTAGTTATGAATTGATTTAAATGCTTATCTAGAGAATTAATGTGCAGAAGAAACAAATGAATGATATAATAAATAAGAAAATTATAAACAATAATTTGGAAAGATAATATAAATCAAACGGGTTGTTGTGACGGGTGATGAAGTTTGTTTTCTTCCTCGACTTTCCAAGTTGACAACCTTCAAGTTAATTAAAAAAAAAAAAAAAATTCTCGAAACTATATGCTATAAATGTTGTGTAATTAATATCGTTTGAAAAAAAATCGTTTACCAGGTTAGGTAAGAAATTAGGCTTCTTCTGTTAGCTTATGTTTTTCAGACTATTTTTTATTTAGAAAAGCATTAAATTAATTTTTTTACATGTTCTTTTAATAATTTTAATATATTTAGTGATTAAAATAAGAAATATTAATTTAAAATATTTTCAATTATAAAACACATTGAAAAATACCATTCACCGTCGACCGCAACAACTTCTGAAACATCTCCTCCTCGTGACATTCATTACTTCCCTTCTGTCCATGCATTGATAAGTCACATTTATTCTGTATGCATATTTTGTTTTTCTAACCACTCTCCTTTTTCCCCAGGTCGTCGCCATTGTCGTGGCTAAATTAAGTGGTCAAACTAACTCTTAAAGCCCGTATAATATCTATCACAAGGAAGAAAGTTGGGCTTCGTGCCGGATTAAGAGTAGGTATAGAATTCTATAGATGTAATTTAACTGGTCAGGTTTTAAATTTATATTTTAAAAATTATCAGTTTGAGTGTCACAAATCTCAGAATTACTAGAGACTTACATGGTCGTCAACTTCAGGGTTTCGAGGGATTAATCGAGGTATACGTAAGATGATCTGAACACTCACAATTACAAAAAAAAAAAGTAGGTCCGGTAATGAGATTCAAATTGCGTTTCTCTAAAATTTCTCTAAATTTTTTTAAAAAATTATTTTTTATAATTTTTAATTGTTTTGATACGTTGATGTTAAAAATACTTTTAAAAAATAAAAAATATATATTATTTTAATATATTTACAGAAAAAAATCATTTTGAATCCAATTTTACCACTTTTCTAAACAAAAATAAAAACGTTGAATAGTGAATAGGGTGTGCCTATCACTGCTCATCTCAGCTCACACTGACTGACTCGCTGTGTACAATCACAAGATTTTGCACAGTGCCACTCTATGATTTTCACTGGCTTTGATGTTGCTACTATGTTCCTGTGATAGTATTAAGAGCTGAGATCAATTTAATTAGTTAATTTTATGATTTTGTTATAGTTTTTATAATTTAAAAATAATATAAATTATATTTTAAAATCTTATCTAATAATTTAACTTTTTTATTAAAATAATTCCTTTCCATAATATTAAAATTTAAATAACTAAATAATTACGAGTTCAACCATCATCCTTTTTATTTTCTCTTTTATTTAATAACATAAAAGCAGTGCGAATTTATGCAAATACAGTAAGCTCGAAAGGGTTTTGTCTGTTTGCATAGAAAACTAGTAAATTCCTATTGGTTGTCTATTTTTACTGTTTTTCTTTAAAAAAAAAACTAATTTCTATCTTTATTATTAAATTGAAAAGAAAGTACTCGTAAATGATACCAGAAAAAAAAAATTATACTCGTAAATTCTCTGGGTGCCAACATTTTCTACCATTCAAAGGAAATGAATAAATAAAAGAGAGCGGATAAATTGTTCATTCAGACAATATATGTGATCTGATCACTATTCAATGGCTGAGATTTCATGGACCACTCCTCTGTTGGCCTGGAAAGAGAATTTCAGTTCCACACATCTTGTGGATGTATTGCCAGAAAAAAACAAATACGGGGACTGGGTTGGAATTTTGTTTGTAGTGAAATTAGGTTTGGATTTCATGCTTTTTAAGATTTCTTTTTCTCGAATTTTATACATGGACGCGATCTAAGAACAGTTTTTATATATTAAATTTACATACAAATTTAAATCTCAGTAAATAAGTAGAAAAAAAAACGTGGCATATGTTTGTATGGAAATTTTATATTAAATCTTTGTTTGCATGGCATTGCTTGTAAATATATTACATGCATGATTAACCGATGATACTTAGTTTAAATGGTTGGACGCTTATTTTTTTTAAATAAGATTTTGAGTTTGAATTTTGTCTGCAGAGCACATCATCTCTTAAAGAGCTTTATATTTTAGTGAGCTGACCCAGCTCGACCGAATTAATCAATATCTAGTGAGTTTTTAGATACCGGTGTTTAGAAGAAAAAAAATTACATGCGCATTATTTTTATTATTTTGATAATCATGGGTGTTCGGGTCAGTTTACGCGCATCTTGACTAATCCTTTAAGACCCTGAAGTTAACGACTAGATAAATCTTATGTGATTCCGAGATTTGTGACACTCGAACTGGTGATTTTTGTAAAGCAAACTCAAAGTCTGATTGGTTGAGCTATACTCCTTAAAGTTAATGCATGTTGTAGTTCTTTTTTATTAATATAAATATTTAGATTAGTTTATATATATTTCGAGTAATATTAAAGATGATAATTGTGATGAGCTAACATTTTTTTTTATATATATTTGCCCTAGCAAATAGGCGAGAGGGCATTTGAAATGGAATGGGCCACGGTGCACTTACTATGGGGGCATGATGATGTGTTTTATGATACTGCCATCCTTGGAGCCGAAGGCTACCAAAAGCTTTGACCATCCAACACAATTGCTCCTTTTTGAATTCCAATGGAAGAGGGGAAAGGTCATGACTCATGAGTTTTATAATGATACCGCCATCCTTGGAGCCAAAGGCTACTAAAAAGTGTTGACCAGGTAACCCACCTGCTCTTTCTTTAACTCCAGGAGAAGAAGAAGGAAAGGGGAAGTAAATTACTCACAAGATAGGCATGATTATGGTTCGCTAATTGCACCATGTATAGTTCGTTAATCTCATTCGTTAATGTTTTTTTATTTTTTCCATACTAATCTTGATATAGTAATTAGCGAGACATCATTATAAAATTCATGGTGGGTAATGATATTTTAAATACATGAAAGATTTATCATAATACTAATACTAAAAGATGTTATGTTTTTACTGTTTATCGTCTCATGAAACATTATTTATTTATTAATATTTTTTTTCAATTTCAATTTTATTCAATATTTGATTTGTTGAGAGTTGAACTTTATGATTTGTTTCGGTTTGATTTGTACGGGGTTCGAAGGTTAAATTCCTTTTCTTTTTAATTTCATTTTTATCTTTCAACATTTAATTTGTTGGGGATTGATTTTCATGATTTATTTAGATTTATTTTTTATGAGGTTGTCCAAATCTTGTGACCAAGGTTACGAGTTTAGTGGGTTAATTCTAGTTGGCTTATTTTTTCTTTCATTTTTATCATTCAACATTTCATTGACTGTGTTTATTCTTCCTGGTTTGTTTTGATTTGTTTTTTATGAGACTATCTTAATCTCGTGAATCAAGCTACGAGTTTGATGAGTTAACTAGAGTTTTTTTTTAGTCTTACTTTTAAATTGATTATTTTTTCAATTTTATTCATCAATATTGAGTTGATTGAAAATTGTGCTTCATAATCTGTTTCGATTTGTTTTTTATGGGGTTACCTCAACCTCACGATTCAAGTCGCAGGTTTGCTATATTAATTAAGGTTGACCCGGGTTATTTTTTTGTTCTTTTCACGAGGTTATTTTAGTGTCATAACTCATGTTATAATTTTGACAGGTTAATATAGGTTGACTCGAATTATTTTTTTGTATAATTTTTTAATTGTTGTTTTTAATTTCATTCTTTAACATTCGTTGATTGAAAAATGCATTTCATAATTTATTTTGATTTGCTTTATATGATAATATCTCTGACCCAGGTTATGAATTTGATAGATTAAGCCTGATTCGATCTAATATCTTGTCGTTTCAATATTAAAAAAAATCACCTTGGATTGTTTTTGTTAAATTATATTTTTACTGGTTATCTTAGTTATATTTGAACCTCTTAAATCGACTAAATCACATCAAATTAACCCTATACAGTTGAAAAAAATGACTAGAAATAACATTAACACCTAAATAATTTTTTCACGTTGGAAACCATAACCACTTGCTCTGAACAATAATTCAGTGATAAACTATACAAGTACTCAAGAATTCCATATGATTACATCAACAATTATTATTATTTATAATTCTTAAAATCAAATTAATCACCTAAGAAAAATACCATTCATCCTAAAATATTCACCATGAATAATTTTTCAAATATCACCAGTTATTTGAAATGAAAAGAGGCATGGTCAGGGATGTTATTATAAATGCTAGCTGTGGCTGGCCGCTGAGTTTAGTTTTGTTATATTGTGGGAAAGAAGAAGAAGAAGAAGAAGAAGAAGAAGAAGAGGTAAAAGAGTAGTAAGAAATGTTAATGGCTGTCTTCTCTCTCTTTCGAAATCAAATCACTAGTCAAATGAAGAAACAGAGTCACAATTGAAAACAAAAAAGAAAAATAAGAAGACTGTTTCTTTCTGCCCTCTTTCTCTTCCCTTCACTTTCCCTCTATGTCCTCTTGCCTCCTCAATCTCCTCCCTTTCCTCATAAATCTACATGTCTTCACCTTCATATCTCACACTGTAAGTCTCAAATCTAATCTCTCCCTTTCTATTTGTGTGGTTTTGCATTCAAGTGAGTGAAAAAACACTAGATTTTATTTTTTTTGTTTTTCTTTGGTTTTAATCCTTGTTTTCTGAGCATACAACCTGGGCTTGCAAATTTAAACTGGGTGTTTTTTTTGTTTCGAATTCGTGGGTTTTCTCTAGTTGTAAGTTCAAATCTTTGATTAGTGTTGTGTTGTTTGTGTTATCTTTTTGTTATCGACTGGGTAGTTTGATGCTGATTTGCTGTTAATTATTTGTCTGCAGTAACACTGTGTAACAGGACTCACACAGTTTGATCTAGTTAACCCCACCATGTTTTCTTCAATTGAAGTAGAAAGTAATAGCAAGAGATAAAAGAAAGACAGGATAAATTAAGGATTCCTTGGATTTTCTGGGTTTGGTTTCAAATCCTAGGTCTCCATAACCTTCTGTTGAAGTATTGAGCGGGCATGGTGGACAAAGAAGACGCCTCTAATAATCCTCTGGCTCCATGCCAGCTTCCTTCTGCTGGTGGGTCACGCAAGGTGTTCTGGCGTTCTGTGTCCTGGTCCTCTTCCAGGACTGCCTCACAAAACCCTGGAACAGAAGAGAAAGATCGTGTTATAGATCCGAACGGGAATCCTGCTGGTAATAACAGCGGTAATGGGCAAAACCGGAGGTATCCTGCTCCGTCAACCCCACGGTCCCAACAGAACAGTAAAGCACGGTCTTGCTTGCCACCTTTGCAGCCGTTGTCGATTGCTCGGAGAAGTGTAGACGAGTGGCCAAAAGCTAGTTCTGATGATCTGGGAGAGTGGCCACAACCGCCTACACCTAGTGGGAACAAGAGTGGTGAAAGGTTGAAACTTGATTTGTCCTCGATTCAAAGGAACCCGGATAGGAATGTTGGGTTGGTGAAGAAGGATAGAATTGCTTTCTTTGGTAAGGAATGCTCAAAAGTTGCTGAACATGTGTATCTTGGTGGGGATGCTGTTGCTAGAGAGAGGGAAATTTTGAAGCAGAATGGGATTACCCATGTGTTAAATTGTGTGGGTTTTGTTTGTCCAGAGTATTTCAAGGCTGATTTTGTGTATAGGACTCTGTGGTTGCAGGATAGTCCATCAGAGGATATAACAAGTATTCTATATGATGTTTTCGATTATTTTGAAGATGTCAGGGAACAGGGTGGGAGGGTTTTTGTTCATTGTTGCCAAGGGGTTTCACGGTCCACTTCATTGGTGATAGCGTATCTTATGTGGAGAGAGGGCCAGAGTTTTGATGATGCATTTCAATATGTGAAGGCAGCGAGAGGGATTGCAGATCCCAATATGGGTTTTGCTTGCCAGTTATTACAGTGCCAAAAGAGGGTTCATGCTTTCCCTCTTAGCCCTAGTTCTCTTTTGAGGATGTATAGAATCGCTCCACACTCACCCTATGACCCTTTGCATCTTGTCCCAAGGATGCTGAATGATCCTTCACTATCTGCTCTGGATTCTAGAGGTGCCTTTATTGTTCATATACCTTCTTCAATATATGTCTGGATCGGTAAAAATTGCGAGGCTATCATGGAAAGGGATGCGAGAGGGGCGGTTTGCCAGATTGTTAGGTACGAAAGAGCTCTAGGACCAATAATAGTGGTTAAAGAAGGTGAAGAACCAGCTTACTTTTGGGATGCTTTCTCTTATTATTTACCTTTGATGGATAAATCTGCTAATGGAGGAGATAGTGGGGAATCCAGAACTAAGATTTTCCCTGGTGAGAGGAAAGTGGATGCATATAATGTTGATTTTGAGATTTTCCAAAAAGCCATCAAGGGGGGTTTTGTGCCTCCATTTGCGACATCAGAGAATGAACATGAAACCCATCTTCCTGCTAGAGAAAGCAGTTGGAGTGTGCTAAGGCGGAAGTTTGCCCCTGGTGACATGAAGGAGTTTGTCTCAGCACCGAAGATATTCCTTTCCAGGGTCTATTCAGACTCTATGATGATAGTGCACTCACCATCACCTTCTTCATCATCGCCATCATCATCTTCATCCTCTTCACCTCTGTATCTCTCTCCAGACTCAATCTCTTCTGATTCGAGCTCTAGCTCAAAGTACTTTTCAGAATCCTCGCAAGATTCTCCTTCAGCAGCATCATGTTCTCTTCCAGTATCGTCAACGTTGTCTAATTTATCTAACTTGTCTCTCACATCTAAATCTTCTTCCCAGCCATTATCGAACACTCCTAGATTTCATGGTGTCAGCATGTCCCGGCAATGTTCGCTGGCAGCTTCCTCACCGTCCAAAAAATATTCAATTTCACTTGCCGAGCGCAGAGGTAGCTTGTCCAAGTCTTTGAAGCTGCCAACAGTGACTGATAATACAAGGGTGAGCAATACACCTCCAAGTTCTCTTGCCAGCCATGAAGAGGGTGCCAGGATAAACGAGAAAACCTTCTCTTGGTGTGATTCAGATAGTTTAGACATTGTTTTTGAGTCCAAGGATAATGTTAAAAAGGGTAGACATTCAATTCAACAGTGCATGCCGAACATATCTCTGGATAGAGTAGCTAGTTCTGACTTACAGCACAGTGAAGCCTCCATTGTAAATAATTTTGATGAACTGGGTAAAAATTGCCATGTCGAAGAAGGTTCAGGTTGTTCCATGTTGAATGGGATGGAGGAAAGTGTCGCTCTAAGTCATAACATAAAGCAACCTTTGGTATGCCGCTGGCCCAGTTTAGAAAGGATTGCAGCATTGGGTACCGGTGATTTGGATCCTAAATCAGCCTTTGTCATTTTAGTGCCATCCAGAGGTATAGGCAGATGTGAGACTAGGATTCTATACTTTTGGGTAGGAAAATCTTTTTCTGATGAGAAAGGCCTGATTCAGTTAGATAGCGGCAGACTATTAGCAGATTCTGAACATATTGACTGGAGTCAAGCTGGTCATCGTGTTCTAACTCAAATGCATCTTCCGAAGGACGTCATCGTTAAGGTATGAACTTGTATTTTGAACCTCAGGCAGCGTTACCTTTTGTTTGCAACTTTTGCAATGCCCTCTGATGTTTACTCTTTAGTTGCGTATTTGCCATCAAGATTCTCAAGTAAAATAGAATTGCTATTAAACTAAATCTTTTGTTCACAATCATCTTTCCTTTTTTTCTTCGTGGTTAGTATAATCACTTGAAATTAGGTCACCTAAACATGAAAGTTGGTGATTAATTTATGTAAGGGAAAGAACATGTCAGTAGTTCTTTCTAAGTATCCTATTGAGAAGCTAAAGTTGTTTAAATCTTTGTCACTGGGACTGAGAAAGTGACGCAACCAAAGAATCTCATACAATTAGATCCTTTCTTTCCTTCCTTTTCCCTTCTCTCCTGCCATTGGGGCTTATCCAATATTTTTTGTGTGCCTTGATGGTGCCTTTCCTGAACTAATTCAATTATTTCCTATAAAGAGCTAGTAAATATTTGGATGTGGACACATTTGAGCAATAAGAGTGTTAGGCTGTGCTGATTTACTAGTCAAAAAGTTTTACTTTTTTTATGAAACTTAGTTTGGAAGAACAAATGGAAATTTGTGTGGAATGCTTTCAAGTTCATGGGAAAATCTCTGCGAAATATTGATCTCCTTTCCCTTTGGTGGATACTTCTATTGAAGCTTCTTGTCTTTTTAGCATCACCCACTTTTATGTTCATTGTGTTATCGCTGTTACTCAAGTTGGTGGTTGTTACTGTTTCTGCAACTCCATTTTTTTTCATTCTCTTATCCTCTGCCAACCATTGCCTGCATTCCTAACCATGCACTGGGGCCAAAATTTATTATTTATTTATCTTCTCGAATCCGAGAGAGTAGAACCATGCTCATAGTTTTGCATCATAATTGTTTGTTATTGACAGGTGGTCAAAGAAGATGAAGAACCAGCAGAATTTCTTGCATTGTTGAGTGCATTGTAACAACACTGGAAAATGGAGGGTTCTGTAATTCAAAAGTTTAAACCTTCTTCCAATTTCTTCAGCTGCGCTAATTTTCAACACAAGTATTTAGGCATTAAAAACAATTCTCGCAGCAAAACCAGTGAGGTAATTAATGACCTTATGTGAACTCAAAACTAGAGTTATTAAGTTTTATCGTGGTTCTGCACTAGGGATGTAGCTTCTAGGAGGCCTTTTCTGCCACGCTGCAGACTGTTAGCTAATTTATGGCCTTTTGTGACATCCAGTTGAAATAAGAACTGTGGGTGTTATGTGAGGCACAACAGTCCCTTGTTTGCTTATGATGTAGTGTTTTGATCTGATATGTGTTTGTCTAGCCTGGGCATTTTCTTTTGTTGTTGTTGGGGGGGGGTGGGGGGGGTGGCTGCCAGTTTCAGGGAAATTCCTTTTCCTGTTTTCTCTTGCAGTTATTGGAAACTAAAATTTTGGGCAAATTAAGTTTGTTGCTCATTGTTTAACAGCTAAACATACGTTTGCTTTTAGCTGTGTTGATCATTGTGGAGTTTGCTTCAGTTTTGATAATTGCTAATTATACAGAGAGGATGCCTTTAATGTTGGAAACAGCAGTGAAGTAAAGCAACACATTAACAGTTAACCCCCACTTTGATACTTTAGAGAACCTTATGACGCTTAGGATAAATAAAAATTTGCAGAATGGCTCAACTGCAGTTTGAGCCATTTCTTCAATTTCCTCTTTTCTCCTAGTGAAGATGGTAGTGGAATGCAAGTGTGTCCACCACTAGGTCCTCCAGTAGAGAAGTTGTGCAGTCCCTAAATTACTTGCAAATGGGATCAACAATTCTGCTGCAAGTGGAGGAAAATATTAGAATCCTAAACTTGAGCACACTGTACCTGAATCTGCACATTTTTGTTTTATGAGAAAAGATCTGAGTTTCTTCTCTTTTCCTTACTAGTCATTGTTTTCTCATACTGTTTGCAGGTGGCTGCTTTCTAAGCTTCTTTGTGGCTATTCTCCTGGTTGTACAGTGCTGAAACACCCCATAACAGAATCATTTTGTCCGCCATTTGAATGTTCTTGTAAATTCAAATATTACCAGAAACAAATTCCTGAAGGCTTTTTCAGGCAAAATATATACTCTGAAATTTCTCTTCTGAGGTTAATTTACTTTCCTACATGGAATTTCTTTTTGTTTAGATGGTAAGATATGATTTGTCCATACTTATTATGCTTGTTGAAATTAATTTTGATTGAGCTTCCTGGGGTGCTGGTTGTTAAAACCAGTCATCCTTCTTTTACAACGACTGCTGGCACTCGGATTGGGTGAGCAGACGTATCTCATCCGGGCATCTGGAATAGAGGTTATGCAGGGTAAGTTGCCTGAAGGAGTAGCAATCATGGCCTTAATCAACCACATATTGCTTTTGCATTTGCATTGATAAATTAGTGGTGTTGACCTGGTGCCCTTTCGATTAGGAAATGCTGTTCTGATGAAAACTATGTGGATAAGATAAGGAACCAAATAATTAAGCCATTGTCTTTGTAGTTATCTGATCATTTGTCAACAAAACTTACGATATTAATCTTGTGCAAGTTGATAAAGACCCGTGATGAAGGTTCTGTTTGTTTTCCTGATGGATTGATAGGGACTTTCATCTCATTTGTTCATTTAACCGTCTTCTTTGCCGATCCCCTCGGAGCTCGCAGAAAATCACCCGAACGAGTTCTCGTTAATATCATCTTGGTTTCATCATTCGCCCGTGAATTTATCATATATTCGAGGGGAAAAACAGGGAAATGAAAAGAAATACGAGCTTAATTCAGACAGGCCATAATTTTTGCTGCGAAGGTCCATGTTTTGGACATGTGATGTGGCCTTTTTGATAGAGAAAATGGACAAAAATCCAAAAATTGAAGGATGTTTCAGTCCGCAAAGTTGAATAAGATGAAACTTGACTCTTGAGTTTTTCAATTATGAGAAGGCACACAGTATATTTACAGAAAGTACGAGGCACCATCAAGCATCGTCAAACTACAAAAAATTAAAAATTAAAAAAATTAAAAGAGCCCAGCTATTTACCGTATATTGGTACAGAAAGTAAGAGGCACTGTCAAGCATCATCAAATGTCAACCCAGCACACAGCATAAAGAATGGATCCCTAATGCCGATTCCCGCCTGTCTTGTAGCGGTATGGTATCATGATCATCACTACATGTTTGCAGATTCATATGGGCATGTCTTTTTTTTTTTGTACTGAATAGGCACATGCATACCTACCCACATGGAATTTCATGCTATGATTCACGTCTATTCATATTTGGAGTGGTTATATAGTTGCAGGTCGAGCGGTAAAGGGTTTTCAGAATGAGAAAATAATTTTCGATGGATATAAGAAACCGTTAGCAAGTTTGGTCGGATAGAAGAATTAGAAAAAATTAAAAATAGATGTGTTTTAAGCATGAGAAAATGATTTTAAGAAATTAAAATGAAAATGAGAAATAAAAGTTAAGAAAGAATTGCGTTAAAAATTGTTGGTGAAAACCTCGGTTAAAAATAAAAAAGGTTATCACGAAACTATAATAAATTTGTAAATGAAACAAATAATATTAAAAAAGCAAATATATTTTAAAATAAAAAAATATTCCTGAGAACTTATTAAAATAACTTATATGGTTTTAACAATGATTGAATAAGAAAATTTGAATTTTGATGTAAAATCATCTACTGACCAGTTTTACGTTATTAAACATAACTTTGAATTTGACCTTCGGATTTGAATAAAATTTTATAAAGAACCTCTTAACACATTGCTTTATCTTGGGTTAAAATTTCAGGGTAATCAAAGTTTTGAAAGGCCATTTAAGAATATTAACAGTCGTACAAAAAATAACATGTAGGCTCATTAATTAATGGTGTTTTTGTAAATAAACTGGAAAAATTAAAAATTCAGTTTCTTCTTTCCCTTTAAACCCCGGCCATTGCTGAAAAAAATAGAAGAAAAAAAATGAGAGCTCCTCACTAAAACTCTGAGAGAGAAATCAAGATTTAAAGCCAGACAAATAAGAAAGCAAATATTAAACGTATCTAGCTTAAGAATTAAAAAGAAAATCAAGTGAGGAAAAAAAAGTAGAAAAAGAAAACTCATGATATTAAAAGGAAAAAAGAAAAGGAGTAGAAAACTTTACCGTTTAACATTTAAAATTTTTATTATTACTGGGTAAAAAGTTATAAATTTAATTGTATAAATTTAAGTAAAGATTAACAAATTTATATAAAGATTTTAAATTTTAAATCAATGTTTTTAAATGTGAGATGAAATATGATGTAAATGAAATGATTTGAAATAAAGTATAATTGAAAAGGAAAATTGAGTGATAATTCTTAAAAGTTGAAGAGCAAGAAATGGCCATCCTAAACAAATGATGGGTGCACGCCACGCACTTAGCTTCTGCCATGTTAAGCACCGTCCATAAAAAAGGTTAATGGCCACCGTTGGATGTAACCATAAGAAACAAACACTTTAGGACTAGAAAAAAAAGGTACCTCCTTTATGACATCTCCTTCCTTACTAATAATGGTGGGGTCATGCACAATGCTACTTTACAAGTTAATTTCCTTTTTCTCAAAATTACTGTAAAAAAACATCTATTTTGTACACAGGAAAACCTTGCAAACCCATGTTTTTATAATAAATTAGATTGTTTTGAAAAAATAAATGAATGAAATTAAATAAGGCAATAAAAAAAAATTAAAGGACGAAAGTAAATTAACCAACTAGCCTATTTACATAACAACAGTGTTGTGTCCGAAACCATAATTTAAAAACATGTTCCTGCACCATACTTAGCATTGAAGTCTTCCTTTGGTGCATGCTTAGCCTTGAAGTCTTCCAGGCGCTTCCATTAAATCCTCATGCACTGAAGCCTCCTGATAGAATCTTTTCCTCTCTCTATATTGATACCTTCGCTTTCAAGTCGTCAACAAAATCAAAACCAACTTGTTAGTGATCATTAAAGTAGCTAACAATGTCATCCTCCAAAATGAGCTTGAAGCTTCTTATTGATTCAAAACACAACAAAGTCGTCTTTGCTGAAGCAGGGAAAGACTTTGTCGATTTCCTCCTTAGCCTGCTTGCTCTGCCTGTGGGTACCGTCATTCGGCTCCTCACAAAATCAACCATGATTGGCTGCATATCAAGTCTTTATGGGAGCCTCGAAAAGCTGGATCAATCGTACCTGCAGCCTGACCAAAACAAGGATTCCATTTTGAAACCAACTATAACAACCCAGGTCACTAATCCAAATTTCTTGCTTCCTGACACTAAAAACCCTGAAAACCGGAAGTTATACTATTGCCCAAGCCATCCAGGGTACGTGTCAGATATTCAAAACTTTGTTTGTAGTTATTGCAGATCACCAGGCTTTGGTACTACTGGTTATATGAGTCGAGAAGTCAAGTTTGTTGGCACGAATGTCTCCGCCTCCACAGATACACCAGCTAGTGATCAGGCCGGAGGTTACGTGAAGGGCCTGGTCACTTACATGGTGACAGATGATTTGTCAGTGTCTCCAATGTCAATGGTGTCCGTTGTTGGTCTGCTAAACAAGATCGAAATCAAGGATTTTGGTGTGCTCGAGGAGAAGGTTGTTGAATTTGGGATCAATGAGGTACAGTGTTTTTTTTTATTTTAAATTTTATCCAGTCTTGGATTGTTCAATTTTAACACGGTAGTTTTTGTTGTTGTCTAACGATAGTTTATACTACGTCCATGCTGCTTTTTTTGTCCCTTGTTCTTTTATACATTTCAGGGTCTTGAGTTGTTGAAAGCTTCTCTCTTGTCAAAGGATGCTCTCACTGCTGCTTTCCTTCCAAAGCTGCATTAAGGACTGGGATGGTGTGCTGGTATCAAATTAGAAAAGAAGGAGTTGATGTGCGATCTTCAATTTCTAAATTTACTGGCAGAAATTAGAAATTAAGTTGGGAGAATTCTAATTTTGTTTTTGGAATGAAATTAATCGTGATCATCATATTGCTGTTGAATATGCATGACTTTTTGCCTTTTTGTGCTTGACTTCTTTAACCTTTCATTTTCGCTTTATTTTGATTGTTGAGAAATGCTACATTTCTTTGTCAAAATTTTAATTATAAATCAGAAATTGTTAATCCAAAGAAAAGATAGCAGAGACTGATTCCTTTCAGAGGTCTTGAATCTGCTTTTGCGACAAATTTTGGAACCGTCAATTGCTTTCGATACAAGGCATGCATTCGTTAATTATGCAACACATAAAAATCACTAAATTTGTGGAAAAACATAAAGATCAAAACAATTAGCAGTGTAAAAAATAAAGCAAACTAGAAGTATAGTATGTTTGTGAGTGTAATTATATTTTAAAATATTTTTATTTAGAAATATATTAAAGTATATAGGCGCCTTTCATTGGATGAGTGTGTTTGTGAATGTAAAAAAACTAAATTAAATTGATTTTTTAAAAATTTTAATCGATTTTTTTTACGATTTAATTTTTTTAATTATATTTTTTTAATTTTTTCAATTTAATCAATTTTTTTAAATACTAAAAATTAAGGACAAAACTTTTCTATATTCCGGTCTATTTCAGTCTTAGCACCAGAAATCAAAGAGTAGATGCTTGTTCTCGAGGAAAAAAATGCCTTGTTTATGCTTAATTCGATATTATTTTTTTTGGATTTGAGAAAATTCTATTTTTTAAAAAATGTATTTTATGAGTTCAAGTGAATGAGTATCCTAAAATTCTTACAAGAAATACATGTTGTGACTCAAACTCGAGATCATTGTGACTCAAACTTGTATATATTTCCATTAATTCGATATTGTTTTGTTCTGCCTTTTGTCCCTTCTTTGTCTTCTTGCCAGAGAAGAGCTTGACTGTCACATCGATCTATAGTTTCAATGACCAAAAGAATCAGAATAATCATCACTGTGCAATTAATGACAAGCATGAAGCTAACCTCCCTTCAATCATATTTCATCTTCCCCTTGCATTAGGCTCCGTCTAGCGAGTATCATGCTGTATATATAGACAGCTCCACAAGCTAGTGGTACGTAATATATTTGTCAAGAGGAGTATGAATCACTGAAGCATCAAAGAATTCGTGGATATCTTTCTTACTTGCTTTGCCTCCAGAGAAATTCTACCTTGAATGGCTGCAATCGAAATCTGAATGGGAGCATTGAAACCTTTTTCCATGTAAAACAGAACTTGCTGAAAAAGTCAATTTCAAAGATGCTTTTAAATTGCTTCGTAATCTGCTAATTTTAATGCTTTTTGCTGTAGAATGCGGAAAACTTCAAGGATGAAAATAAGTGGAAAAACCAGGTAACTTTTTCTACGAAAAAAATGGAAGTAAAAACTATACTCTTCGTGGACACAGATGCCCACAATTTCCAAACCCAATCTTAGTGGCTTGGACTTTATTATCATTTCATATTTTCAAATTTAGTCAGTACCATAATTTTATTTTACCAGCATCGTTCATCGCAGTTAGTCAAATACTATAAAACTAAATTAACTAATAGCTGTTCGTGGGGAATCGAACAACGGTTTGCATGGATGAACTAAAATGTCTATCATGGGAAATCCAGAACTTTCTTGCATGGATTCGACCTTCTCATAAACTATTTCTCTTCCCCGTGCAGTGAAAGCCTCATGATAGAATCATTTCCTCTATATATACTTTGATGATAACTTTGCATTCTAGTGGTCAATAAATCGAAAGCCAACTTGGTAGCCATGGCACCCTCCGAAACGAGCTCGAAGCTTCTTATTGATGCAAGCAAAGCAAAACGTTGTCGTGAAAAGATGTTGTATTATATTAGACTAATAAGTAAGGATGTTCAGTTTATCAAATCAACAACACACAAAACATAAAAGAATGTTCAAAGTAAGTTTCATTAAGCTCTCATCCATTATAAAACAATTAATGGCAAGCGTGAAGCAAACCTTCCCTTCAACCGTATTTCATCTTCCCCTTGAATTAGTCTCCATCTGGCAAGCAGCATGCGTATATACACACAGCTCTAAAATGAGCTTGAAGCTTCTTATTGATTCAAAACACAACAAAGTCGTCTGGCTGAAGCAGGGAAAGACTTTGTAGATTTCCTCCTTAGCCTGCTTGCTTTGCCTGTGGGTACCGTCATTCGGCTACTCACAAAATCAACCATGACTGGCTGCATAGCAACAATCTACGGGAGCCTTGAAAAGCTGGATGAATCGTACCTGCAGCCTAACCAAAACAAGGATTCCATTTTAAAACCAATTATAATAACCCGGGTCACCAATCCAAATTTCTTGCTTCCGGACACTAAAAAGCCTGAAAACCGGAAGTTATACCATGGCACAAGCCATCCAGGGTACGTGTCAGATATTCAGAACTCTGTTTGCAGTCATTGCAGATCACAAGGCTATGGTACTTATATGAGTCAAGAAGTCAAGTTTGTTGGTACAAATGTCTCCGCCTCCACAGATACACCAGCTAGTGATCAGGGAGGTTACGTGAAGGTCCTGGTCACTTGCATGGTGACAGATGATTTGTCAGTGCCTCCAATGTCAATGGTGTCCGTTGTTGGTCTGCTAAACAAGATCGATATCAAGGATTTTAGTGTGCTTGAGGAGGGGATCAATGAGGTAATGACTTTTCAACTCCGCATTTTACTGTTCGTTTTTAACCAGTAGCTTTAATTATTGTTTAACAATAGTTTATACGATGCGGCTTTCCTTTGTCCTTGTTCTTTTATGTATTTCAGGCTATTGTATTGTTGAAGGCTTCTCTTTTGTCAAATGAGGCTCTGACTACTGTTTTCCGGATAAAGCAGACGGTTAGATATTGTGATCCACCCAAATAGAGAGCAAGGCTTGTCCAAGGCAGACAGTTCTTACTGATGTAAAACAGCAGCAGGACTTCCAGAATTATGCAGCACAAAAAAAAAATGTTGTTGATGTGACTAGCGGGATCTCTCTAGCAATTCCCATCTTCTGTCTGTTAGTGATTGTGTTAGGTTCTCATCCCTTCCATTCTTGAGAAGAAGAGTTTGTTTAGTTCTGTTTCTTTACAGCCCTGGTTATCGACTACAGATGACAATTCTATCTCTCAGTGTTTTATGTTGTGCCTTGAAATCAATTTTTCCACAAATAGCAATCACACAAAAATGAGGGTGATAAAAGAGAATAAACACTTAATCTAACTCTAATCATGTGGAAATTATTGTTTCACTAACTTGCAAACTGTAGCCTTCCAGTTGGGCTTATGTCAAGACTTTAGATTAGCCGAAAAGGCATGTGGGAGTCAAGCACAATACTGCAGATTTTTGTTTCTTGCCACAAAAACTGGAAAAAAGATATCCTTGTGTAGCTTCGGTTGATAAGAATATTTGGAAAATTGTTCGAAGTATTGGTGCGGATGGAAGATGGCACCGTATGTCCTTTTACACGGCCTGACAAATTGGGCACTGTTTATTTTAATATTGATGAGGTTAGGAACAGACTCACCTGCCTGTTATTACGAGATTCTGTTCATACTCATTTACAGAGTACTTGACCTTAGACATTGGAGATGTTATAGTGCCCGTGCAAGACATTTATTAGTTTATATATATATATATATATATATATATATATATAAAGGAGATGATTGAACTCGAGATGTTTTGAGGAAATGGAAAATACTAATAACAATTGAGCTATAGTTCATTGGCATGACCATTATTAGGTGAGAGATCGAGCTTCGCTATATATGAATAAATTACATATCAAGCGTGGTCAATCAGCAATGATCTGTAGTCCTGCTACAGATAGAGCTAAAGATCAGCACATTACCAATGGATTTCCTATTTTGCTACTTTGATTCTGCTGCTGGACTTGCAACAATCTGCTGATTAAAGGATCAAACTTTTTCCATGTAATATAGAACGTGATGAAAATGTCAATTTCAAAAATGCTTTTAAATTGCTTCGTAATCTGCTGCCGCTGCCCATCCAGGGCTGGTCCGGGCTATACAGAAAATGCAAAGCTGTTCATGGAAGCTGCCACTTTCTATATAAGATAATTGGATGTTCACACAAATGTTTTCTCATTCCTGCTGTTTTTTTTTTTAAAAAAAATTATTTTATATACACAGATGCAAAGAGAGTTTGGCTCTTTTATTTTTATTTTTTTCTTGGTTTTGATTTTCTTCTCTCTATACAAAAAAAAATGATGGTCGGGTTCGGTCTTGTTTGGTTTGGGACTTGCTAGTTTAGCTAGTAGTTTCTCAATAGTCAGAGAATACTAAATACTAATTTGTTCTGTGATTTTTAATGCCTTTTGCTATATAATGCAGAAAACTTGAGGGATGAAAATGAGTGGAAAAACTAGGTAACTTTTTCTATGAAATAAACGGAAGGAAAAACACAATACTCTTCAGGGACGTGGGGAATCCGAAACAATGGGACGCATACATGAACTTAATAAATGATCTTAATAAATTAAGAGCGGATCGTGGGGAATCCAACAAGGGGACGCATGCATGAACTTAATAAATGACTCTATCATGGGAAATCCAAAACTAGCTTGCATGGAGCAGACCTTCTGATCGAATCATTTCCTCTATATATGCATATCGATCATAACTTCGCCCATTCAAGTGGTCAAGAAACCTAAAGCCAACTTGGTAGCAATGCCATCCTCCAAAATGAGCTTGAAGCTTCTTATTGATTCAAAACACAACAAAGTCGTCTTTGCTGAAGCAGGGAAAGACTTTGTCGATTTCCTCCTTACCCTGCTTGCTTTGCCTTTGGGTACTGTCATTCAGCTCCTCACAAAATCAACCATGATTGGCTGCATATCAAGTCTTTATGGGAGCCTTGAAAAGCTGGATGAATCGTACCTGCAGCCTAACCAAAACAAGGATTCCATTTTGAAACCAACTATAACAACCCAGGTCACCAATCCAAATTTCTTGCTTCCTGACACTAAAAAGCCTGAAAACCGGAAGTTATACTATTGCTCAAGCCATCCAGGGTACGTGTCAGATATTCAAAAGTCTGTTTGTAGTCATTGCAGATCAGAAGGCTATGGTTCCCTTTTTATGAGTAAAGAAGTCAAGTTTGTTGGTAAGAATGTCTCTGCCTCCACAGATACACCAGCTAGTACTGATCAGGCCGGAGGTTACGTGAAGGGCCTGGTCACCTACATGGTGACAGGTGATTTGTCCGTCTCTCCAATGTCAATGGTGTCTGGTGTTGGTCTGCTAAACAAGTTCGATATCAAGGATTTTGGTGTGCTTGAGGAGAAAGTTGTTGAATTTGGGATCAATGAGGTACTGCTTGTTTTGAACTCTGTCTTGTATTGTTCATTGTAGTTTTTGTTGTTGTCTAACGATAGTATATACTACGTCTATGTGGCTTTCTCTGTCCCTTGTTCTTTTATAAATTTCAGGGTCTTGAATTGTTGAAAGCTTCTCTTCTGTCGAAGGATGCTCTCTCTGCTGTTTTCCTTCCAAAGCTGAATTAAGGACAGAGATGACGAGCCAGTATAATCAAATTAGAAAAAAAGGAGTTGATGGGCGTTCTTCAATTTCTAAATTTACTATGTCTGTGAGGAGGTAATTAGAAAATAAGTTGGAGAACTTTAATTTTGTTGTTGGACTGCAATGATGATCATATGTCTTCCTTTTGAATATGCCTGACCTGTTGTTTTGTTTTTCTTTGTTGCTTTATTATGCTTTTCTTCTTTCATTTATCTTTACTGTTGCTTTTATAATGAGAGTGCGATGGAATGAATAGTTTCCCATCCTCGTCTACATTTCTTTGTATTATACCAAGTCAAGATTTTTAATATTATAAATCAGAAATGGTTATCTTGACTTGTTTGCTTTGCCTCAAGCACAAATTCCAGCTTTCTTCTCCTTTCCTCGTCAAATTTCTTGTTTCTCTTTCTCCGAGAATTTGATCTCTTGGTCTCCCCTAACCCCGATCAAGTTCATGTATTTTTTCCTTCACCTAAGATGGTTCAGTTTTTTCCGCAACCATACCAAAATCAGGCACAAACACTGTAGCTTTCTTTGCTTGCTAAGCATGCCAGGCATCAAGTTTCACAAGGCCCTTTCATATTCCACTTGATTGTGAATAAATTTGCCATCGTCTTGAGCTCAGCTAGCTATGATCCTGCAGGTCTATAACTGCAAAAATAAAAGCATCCTTTTTCTTTTCTGATAAACTTATGTTAGGAACGTCGATTTTTGCCCGAGTTCCACAGAAAGAATAACAAGGCTTAAGATGTTTCCTGGAGCTGGTATTTTATATATATATAAAATTGTTTTAAAATATTATTTTTATATTTTTATATCATTTTTTATTTATGAATGTCAAAAATAATTCAGATAAAATAAAAAATATATATAATTTTAATATATTTTTTAAAAAATTTATTTTAAAAAATAATTATTATCATAATTTTTTTTAAAAAAAAACACGTAATTGCCTCACCTCTGTCTCTAACTATCACTCGAGTTACAGCTCCTGCTGCTGCTGCCACGAAAGCAGCTTCCTCTCATTTGCTCCACTCTATTTTTTGTGCTCCCTGTACTGCTGAATGCTGATAGGTGCTCTCAAGTTGGCTCTTTTTATAGCCAAAAAGGGCCGCGAAAAACAATACATTCCAGCTCCCTTCGTCCAGCCTTTGTGCCACGATCCTGGATAAATTGGGAAATTAGTACACATAAATAAAATAAATTACGAAATGATACAGGAAATTAACAAATTTGATAAAATAGTATATTTTTAAATATCATATTTGAAAATAACAACATTTAATTAATTATCATGATTCTCAATCATGATATTTAATTAGGATCGGGTTTGGAAATTCTAATATAATTTTAAATAATATTGTGTCTATTAATTTTATTTGAGAGACTTTATTTTTTTCTCATGTTATTTTCTCAATGATTAAATAATTAAAAAGGAGCATAAATAATCAACTTCGCATAATGCATATTTTCATGTCAAATTAGCTTCTCTTTCTACTCTGATAGCACACAAACAAAACAAAAAAAACTTTTGCTACAAAAATGGAATCAAGAAATTAGTGGGGCTAAAAATTAAGCAATTATCTATCATCTCATAATATAATTCTATATCTCTCATAAAAAAAAAATTGATTTCACAGTTTGAAACCGCGACAATAAAAAATATACTATTTTACCTAAACTTTTTACTTCTTTGTCATTTCACCATTTATTTTAATTTTATATATTAATTTTCCATTTTATGCCACAATCCTAGCCATAATTTCAGCAAACTTTTGGTGCAGAAAGTTTTTGCCAGCATGATGCTGAGTCCATTTATTGTCTTCAAAATTCAAATAGTATGGCTCCTTTTTATCGATTTTTTTTTTGCTCTGACACGGTAAAAAAAATATATAATACAAAAAATATTTAAAAAGGAACACAATTTAAAAAATTATGTCACAACAACTCTCTTAAATTATAAAATGTCCAATACAATTTGCAATAAAAAAAACTAAAACATATTAAAACCTTTATAATGAAACCATTGGTTTTATTAAAAAATTCTTAACGAGATAAATTTAATAACACCAAAAATTTTTTATTAAAAATGAATTACACAAATTATTTAAAAATAACCGAGTTCATTTATCTTTGAATAGCTCGTGTGGCTCTTTTAAAATATTAATAATAACTTTTTTTAATATTATTAAAATTATATGATTGAGATCTTTTTAATAATATCAATAAAATTGTTTCATTAGAATTTTTCTTCCTCTTATCTTATCCTTGTAATTTGCAAAGATTTTATTTTTTGTATTTTATTATTTTCATAATTGTTTTTTAACTATGTCAGAGTAAAAAACAAAAAAAAAGAAACTCCTTTCTTGACCATGTAGTGGGCTCCGTCTCCACCAGACCTTACAACTTATCATCGAAGTCTTCTTTTGGTGCATGCTTAGCCTAGAATTCTTGCAGGTGCTTCCATAAAATCCTCTTGCACTGAAACCTCCTGATAGAGTCTTTTCCTCTCTATATATTGAAGCCTTAATTTGCTTTCAAGTCGTCAACAAAAACAAAACCAACTTGTTAGTGATCATTAAAGTAGCTAACAATGTCATCCTCCAAAATCAGCTTGAAGCTTCTTATTGATTCAAAACACAACAAAGTCGTCTTTGCTGAAGCAGGGAAAGACTTTGTCGATTTCCTCCTTAGCCTGCTTGCTCTGCCTGTGGGTACCGTCATTCGGCTCCTCACAAAATCAACCATGATTGGCTGCATATCAAATCTTTATGGGAGCCTTGAAAAGCTGGATGAATCGTACCTGCAGCCTGACCAAAACAAGGATTCCATTTTGAAACCAACTATAACAACCCAGGTCACCAATCCAAATTTCTTGCTTCCTGACACTAAAAAGCCTGAAAACCAGAAGTTATACTATTGCTCAAACCATCCAGGATACGTGTCAAATATTCACAACTCTGTTTGTAGCCATTGCAGAAATAGCTATGGTACTCGTTATCTCAGTGAAGAAGTGAAGTTTGCTGACATGAATAATTCCACTTCCACAGATACGCCAACTAGTGACCAGGGAGGTTACGTGAAGGGCCTGGTCACTTACATGGTGACAGGTGATTTGTCCGTCTCTCCAATGTCAATGGTGTCTGGTGTTGGTATGCTAAACAAGTTCAATATCAAGGATTTTGGTGTTCTTGAGGAGAAAGTTGTTGAATTTGGGATCAATGAGGTACTGCTTGTTTTGAACTCTATCTTGTATTGTTCGTTGTAGTTTTTTGTTGTTGTCTAACGATAGTATATACTACGTCTATGTGGCTTTCTCTGTCCCTTGTTCTTTTATACATTTCAGGGTCTTGAATTGTTGAAAGCTTCTCTTTTGTCGAAGGATGCTCTCTCTGCTGTTTTCCTTCCAAAGCTGGATTAAGGACAGAGATGGCGAGCCAGTATCGAATTAGAAAAAAAGGAGTTGATGGGCGTTCTTCAATTTCTAAATTTACTATGTCTGTGAGGAAGTAATTAGAAAATAAGTTGGAGAAGTTTAATTTTGTTGTTGGACTGCAATGATGATCATTCATCTTCCCTTTGAAGATGCTTGACTTTTTTATTTGTTTTTCGTTGTTGCTTTATTATGCTTTTCTTGTTTCATTTATCTTTCATTGTTGCTTTATTTTGAATTTTGTGCAATGAGAATGCGATGGAATGAGTAGTTTCCCCTCCTCATCTACATTTCTTTGTATAATACGAAGTCAAGATTTTTATATTATAAATCAGAAATGGTTATCTTGACTTGTTTGCTCTGCCTCAAGCACAAATTCCACCTTGGAAATCTGCATGAGAGCCCAATGAAACTTACTCACAGACATCACAATAAGTATTCGATTCTAAAGCCTCACATACAAACCAAGTCTCCAAAATGCGTTTCTTGCTGCCTTGCACCAGTGCAAAGACTCCACGCCCGAAGCTTTACAGTCCTCCTGGTCCATGCAAATGCCTATCTACGACAGACGGTCTTAACGCCATTTGTAATGTTTGCAAATGTTCAATGAATCGAGAAGTGAGGTTTATTGGTGCAGACAAAACCACCACGGCCTCCAAGCAAGCTATTTCAGATCACCAGAGTACTGGTGGTTTTGTGTAGGGCCGAGGGCGTGGTTATTTTTAGTGCTTGTTTGGCGCCGCCATTGTTTACAGAAACTGTTGTTTATAATTATTTGGTTAGATATTAATAATATTTTTATTATCGTGGGTCTCACTCGAAACTAAAGCTGGAAATTAGTTTCTTGAAAAGCAATTTAAATTTATTTTTCGCAAGGGAGTGTTCTCTTCTCTCCTTCACCGACAGTGTATATAATTAACTATTGTAAAAATTTCTCAAAACAACCCGAGAGGTCTCCTTTGTTCAGATCTGGAAAAATTCTGTCATTTTCTAAATTTTCATCCTTGTTTTCCAAAATCCTGCTAGTAAATTCACTCTTCACTTTGCGAACACAACAGAGAGCATCTCAACTGTTAATGGCCGGAACGGTCCAACCCAAATTTAAATGTATTAGACCGGGTTCGACCCTGTAAAATAAAAAAAAATCTCAGATATTGTATTTTATTTGAAAAATTAGTATTTAACATTATTCAATTGCACTATGTAATTACATTAGAAGGAGATCGCATGATGACGTATCACTTGCACAATTTGAACGCAATCCTAATTTTGTTCATGATAATATTTTACATGATGTTGTTGCACGCTCAGAAAGTCATGGAAACTGTAGTCCTTGTTAGATGAATTTTGTATGTGATAGAATTGCATATAGTTTAATGTAACAATAAAAAATATTTTACATAAAGTATTGTTTATTTCATAATGTAATAACAGTAGTTAAATCTACAGTATTTCAATTAAAAACCATCAATATTAACATATATTTTTTAGTTATTTTATAACCTTAATTTGAAAAGTATTCTTAACCAAACAAATTAAACTATTTTTTATTTAACTTCAATTTCAATCACAGTTTTAACCAAACATATATTTTACCAAACTAACCTCAACTAAAAATGCTTTTTATAAAACAATGTAACCACAATAACAAAAACTACTACAATAACAAATAGTTTTCATAGGTTTAATAATAATAAAATACATAATAAAAAAAGTACTTTATCAATTGGAATAACAATAGTGTTTAAAAGTATTATAATGATTATTTTTTAAAATGTTTTTTACTTAAAAATATATTAAAATAATATTTTTATTTTTAAAAAATTATTTTAACATTAAAATATTAAAACAATATAAAAATATAAACAAAAAGAATTTCAAAATTTATTCCAAACAGCGTGTTCGATTAAAAAAAATTTGAAACCAGATGGATTAGTTATGGGGTTTAGAATCAAGCCCATTTAAAAAAATCTTAATTTAAGCCCATTAACAACACTTCTCATCAGTACCCAGCCCAACCCATAACTAAGTAGGTTAAATTAGTAATTGTAGAAAATTATATAAGGCACCATCTCTCCATCTTCCCCGCTTGGGAAAAACCCTAGTTCACAGCCGCAGCAACTAAGGTCTGTCACCTCATCTCTGTTGTCTCTTCACCATCACTTTTATTTGGTGTTCTCTACAGAACCCTACGTGCAGGTTTTATCAAATCCAAAACTCTGCTTTTTATCCTGAAATGAACTCAAGTTGTTATAGATCTTGACATGTTATACCCTTATTGTATTTTCTCTTATAAGGTTTTAGTTTTTAGGGTTACTTTTTTTGATACTGAAGTTTTGGTTTTGGGTTTTTGTTATCAGGTTTAGTGGTGTCTGTGAAGTGGTAGCTACAATGTCTCCGGCTAAAGGTACGTTTGTTTCTTACTCTCTTTTTTCTAACTGTTTTAATTATATTCACATGTGTTAATCTGTGTGCTAGTAGTGGCCTTTGGCTTTGTTGTGATTTGACGTTGTTCTTGGTTTATATTCGCTTATTCATTTTGATGGTTTTCTAGCCGTTCCCTTTTTGTTTTGAAACCATGTTGCTTGTTTGTTCGTTGTGAATTTATAGTTTGATGAAGGAATTGAGCTATGAGGTGCTGATTTTGTAATCTGTAAATGGAAAGTTTTTGCTTCTTTTACATCTCTTCTAGTTGAGGAATGTATTGACTGAGAAACTTATTGTCTACGCCATTGCAGCTGATGCATCCAGAAAGCCTGATCCAAAGGCACAAGCCCAGAAGGCTGCCAGGGCTGTGAAATCAGGGCCAACATTCAAGAAAACAAAGAAGATCCGGACAAAGGTTACATTTCACCGTCCCAGGACATTGAAGAAGGAGAGGAATCCCAAGTATCCACGCATCAGTGCAACACCTAGAAATAAGCTGGACCACTATCAGATTCTGAAGTATCCACTTACTACTGAGTCTGCAATGAAAAAGATTGAAGACAACAATACCCTTGTGTTCATTGTTGACATTCGTGCAGACAAGAAGAAAATTAAAGATGCAGTTAAGAAGATGTACGACATTCAGACCAAGAAAGTGAATACTTTGATCAGGTAAATCTTAGTTACTTGAAACCAAGACGTTTTGACCTTTTTCATTTATGATAAGGTGACTGTTGCTGGACTGATCCTGATGAGTATTCTTGCCTCTTGTAACTGCTCCAAGAGGCAAGTTTTAGAATTGGTATCCTGTAATGCGACATGTAGGTGTACACTACATTACTCCATTCTTGTGAATTAGTAATTCTGACACCCCAACCATATAATTTGACTGGTGAATTATCTTATACAACTCCATACAGAATCCATGTTTCATGATTGATAATCTGCCAGGATCTTAATTCTGCTCATCCTTCTTTATTCGATTTTGAAAGTGGCACTAACTATATCTATTTTAATGCAGGCCTGATGGAACTAAGAAGGCATACGTAAGGTTGACTCCTGATTATGATGCCTTAGATGTGGCAAACAAGATTGGGATCATATAAATCTGTGTTTTTGGTAGCTATTTGTTCTGATGAGCAAAGTGATACCAAGCGTACTGTTGACAGTTTTGTTAGGAGCAGTGCAGTTTGTTAGGACTCCAATGTCATGTTTGTTTTTCTTTAATATATTTTGAGAACTATTTTTCTATTATACCTTTTGTTATGTTTGGCACCTTTGTTATGCTTGCATGAATGCCTTGTCTTTGGCCAACTCGATTTGTTTTCAAGATTTATCGGACTATAACACCCGACACAAATCAACATTTGCTTTGTCCAAATTTTGTGGCATAGAATCTCTAGGAAGGTTCTTTGAACAGCTGCCTTTGAGGGAACTGCAAATTTAAGTTACTATCTCGGCGGTGATCATATTTATTCAGGGGCTATGTTTTCTTCCTCGAAATGAATCTAACCATTGGGTTTGCAAAAATATTTCTGGTCCTGTCCCTCGCTCTTTTGAGATTGTCTTGGATTCCAATTGACGGAAAGCACTACGTTTTTCATTACGGTCTTGCATCATTAGAACGAAGAGAACAGCAATACTTGCACCTGTAATATGTTCATGACACTGAAGAATATTGAAGGGGAGGTTTATTTTCATATCAAGACCCATAGAACTTCGTATATCAGATGTTCCTCTACAACAGAAAAGGGTGAAAGAGAAGAAAGAAGGGAAATGGGAAGGTTCCTCTACAACAGAAAAGGGAAAAGGAGAAGAAAGAAGGGAAATGGGGAGGAATACATGGTGATAAGAAACGTGCCTTGTACAACTCTTAAGAGAGGGTTGTTCCTAGCAGGAAAAGTGAAAACTGAAAACTGAACAACGACATCAAACATTGAAAATTTCGAAGGAATCAATGACCGTCTGCAATTTATCCTTCATCTTCTCCCACCTTCGTTCATTGGCTCCCGTTGTCAAAGTGTAGAATTTACCTGCCATGAAATTTCCAGGAACACAAGCATTGCTCAATTTCTTTTTTAAATGGCCGAAACATGTCTCATTAATCAGTGAAGCATGAGGGCTCTGTCTCAGTCCCTGAATCAATAATCCCAAGTAATGAACCGATGATAATTATCTGGAATCAAATTTGTTTTCATGAAATCATTCTGGAACCAAAGGAGTGAGCTTTGAATAATGGGATGGGTGCCAGAGATTACACAATCCATTTCTCAGTAAAATAGTAAAATATACATTCCATACCATTGCCAATAGCGATTGCACTAAGAGCATGGCGGGTAAAATTTGGAGCCTGAGCAACGAACTCAAATGTGTAATAAATTTTCCCATCAGCACCGTGCTGCACCATCAACGCACAATAATATCAGTCAACTGTTCTTTTACCAACAAAACCTTAATTGTAAATTTACATAAGCCTAAATTAAACGATAATCTGTTCAGCTACTCAAAGGGAGATACATTTGAATAGAACAAGGACATTATACATAATTGAACTGCCCCAGTTACTTGAAATGAAAACATGCTGCTAAACAGCGTTGAAACAGTAAAAGCATGTGTGAATTCTGGTAGAATTAAACTAGAAGACGCAAGAAATCAAACCTCTTTTGCCTCAATTAGTTTTGTTTTCTGTGAAGGAGGGGCCAAAACCTTTTTTATCAATGTTTCAGCAACCTGAGATAAATGCACGGTGAGCATTAGCATCCTCCATCACTTAGAGATATGAGCTTAAATTATAAACTGGAGCAAGAGCATAAATGGGAAATAAGGTTACCGCCTCTTTAATAAAAAAGTTGGGTTGTAAAGTGTATATGGAAAACCTGTTGTGGAGGTCCAAAGTCTCGAATATCTTGTTTGACGGTAGGGATCACATTCACACTGATACTTTCTAAGGGCTCGATGACATCTTTAAAGACCTTGTCTTGTCCTTCGATGACAACTTCCTGCCACGGCCAACAGAGAAAATATGAAAAACCAATCTGAAAATGTTGTATCAAATATTTGTTGCTTGTGGCTAGCAGCTAGATCAACTAAAGAGAAGAATGCATGAGTTATGAACATGAGGAGGGGAACAGAGAAGAAAAGCTTTAGGAAACCATACCTGCCACCCAAATGGGTAGACAAATGAGTATCCATCCTTCTTGTCCGTGACTAAAAGAAATCCCTTTTTAGATTCTGCAGCAACTGAACCATATCAAGGATGTCCTCTTAGGATATCAGCAAACATGGTGTTATAAGAAACTCACAAAGTTCATTCTAAATGAGTTTATTTCTATGCTAAACTGCATTAGCTGGCAAGAACAATATCGAAAACATCCAAAAAATGGTTGCTTACATGATGGAGGAGTTTGGTTAACCATGGATACCCAAGGAGCAATGACACTCACTGCTATCAATTCACGTCTCCCAAATCTAACTGCAGGAAATGAGAGTTCAATTAAACAAACCAAAACACACAGAACGTTTCTTCGATACTGCTTCCTTGAACTTAGAGAAACACTTTAAGTTTAACATCTAAAAAGTATGGTTTTTCCCTTATATCCAGTAATCTAATAGTGGCTAACCATACATCACTGTGTCTTGAAATTTTATTTTATTTTATTTTATTTGGTGTGTGTGGACAACTGCATTCTTTCAATTGATATTTAGCAGGTCCAGATCAAATCAAGACAATTTTGACAGAATAATTTATTTGTAATTATCATATGGAATTCAGCACAGTATTATTTCAATGGCATTTGTCAAGTTCTCTCCTCGTAACCAAATTGCCAGAAGAGATTTTCACAAGAACAGCATTCTCCATAATTTCACTACAAGTTCAGCGATTACCTTGTATAATGACATTCTAGTTTCATTTTTTCAGTAACCGCTGAATTTCAAGCAAGAAATGCTCTAGCAAATCCATCAGAATTGCAACTCGCAGTAACTTTAACTAAGCCAGGTGCATAGACATTGTTCATTGTACAGAAATTTTAGCAAATAAATTGAAAAAGAAAAGAGAAGAAAACTCACCTTGAGAAAGAGAAGTTGAATTTGGTGATGATTGCTCGGCCCTAACAAGAAAAGAAAGGCCTCTTCTACAGAAAGACAACATTCCATGATTCTTTTGTGCTCCTCCGACCTGTACACATAAACGAGAGACCCATAATGTGACATCTGTTTTTCTAATGAAATTCAAACATTCACACCGACATGTATTGCTAATGTAGAGAGAGTCAGAGAAAGGGAGGACCTGAGGGAGAGAATATGGAGATAATGTATGATAAACTGAGGGTGAGTTTTGTAAAGAAGCCATTGTTGTTGTGTGTAAGAAAGGTGTCGTGAGAACAAGAGACTCTCTTGTCCTCTGGTCTTGTAAGATGTTTTTTTTGTGGTGGAGAGCTTATCTTCTTTTCAGCTCTCCCGCTGCTTATCCGTTATTAGTTTGCCTTTGGACTTTGGCGCGGGTCCTTGCAGCCATCGGCCCACCTGTGAAGGTCGTTTCTTCGGAGTTGGGAATTGAGAGGAATGGACTTTGTACTCTAAGGGTAAATTTTGATTTTTCCCCCTAACATTTGAGGGTTTTCTCGATTTCCTCCCTGTTATTTTGTGTTATATCAATTACTCCCCTGAACTTTCATCAAAGTTTCAATTCTTCTCTTCCACCTATTAAACTAACCAATTGGAATTCTTGGTGTTTCAATTGACTTCTTAAAGTCTTAAGAAAGTCTAAATAAAGGACGCAATTCCTCAGTCGTATTAATTATCTTGTTTTTTCAATTAGGATATTATATGTTTTCTTTTTTGATCTCATGTTTCTCGAATTTATAAAATTTTAACATGTAAAATTATTTTTATCCAAATTTCGATTCAATTTTCTTACAAGTTTTTTATTTAGTTTAAAATGTATGTATTTCCAGATATATTTATAACGTTATTTTAGTTAAAAGTAAAAAATAAGTGTTGAACCAACCATTTCTTTATCCTTCTAATACTCTCCATCAATAAATTATCCTCGTCCAGATTTATACGATCCATGGGTTTTTTTTCTCTTGCAATCTTTTTGGATTAAAACTTGAACAATAACGTGACAACAATCTCATCACTAATCTGAATCAAGTTTGGAAAAACGGACTTATTATCAATCATGTCATCTCAATTTCATTTTATTTTATTTTTACAATCAATGCTCGATAAACTCAATATTTGTTTAAAAATGTGATTGTTTTTTAAAGTGTTTTTCATGTTAAAACACATCAAAATATTTTTTTTATTTTTTTAAAATTAGTGCATCAAAACGATCCAAAACATTTCATAAACAAATTTAAAATTATTGGAAACACGGATTAATCCATGTTTCTAATCGTAACCTCAATAGTAGCCTTAATAGTAAAGACGTACAGTGGTGTGTGTAAGTGTGTTTTAAAAATAAATTTAGTTTTAAAATATTAATTTAATATTTCTTTAATGATTTTAATATAATAGTATTAAAAATAAATGTGTGTGTATATTAAGTTTTTTTTTAATATATATAAAAAATAATTTTTAAAAACACAGGCATAATAATATAAAACATGTATTAAAAACATGTCCTGGACTGAGCACTGAGTTTGAACACGTTGGAAAAAATGGAACATACTGAACTTGAAAAAAACTGTGAAGTTTTGTAATTTTAGCATAAAAGATCTGTGTTTATCAAATTGAAAAGAAGAATCCAACTTACATCGTGTAATCGCATCAGAGGTAATCGTTTGATAATTTTTATTTTCCTTTTTGTGTCTCACTTCTTTTTTTTCAATTCCACGAGAAATGTCAGCGTCTTTAGTGGCCACAGAACGATGCAGCGGTGCTAACCCAGTCGTAACGAATACTCTTCTGGGCCGATCACTGGTGAGCTGCTAATGAGATTTACGCCTGTTTCACAATGGATTTTAAATTAATATATTTTTAATATTTTAAAATTATTTTGATATATTAATTTTAAAAATAATTTTTAAAAAATAAAATAATATTATTAGTATACTTTTCTGAGTGAAAAAAATTTAAAAAGCAACCATAACCATACTTCCAAACACGCAATAAAGTTTTTTCTAGTTTTTTTATTTTTAAAATTAATATATTAAAATCATCAAAATATATTAAAAATACTTTTTAAAAAATATGTTTTAACGTAAAAACAAACATTTTATTACTCTGCTCCTACTTGGCTACCTATCGAATACTGTTTCAATCCCCTCTCCTTGTATTCTTCAAAAATATTTAGTAATTTAGTGTAAGCTGTTTTTCAATTGAAAATATATAAAAATAAATTAAGATTTTATTTTTTGATATATTAAAACATTAAAATCATTAAAAAAACACATAAAGAACATCAATTTATTTATTTTCTAAAAATCAAAAAGCAGGAAACCTCTAAATAGCAGAACTGCAAAAAAGTATCAAATGGCTTCAGCAGTCCCAGATAGATATCAACGGATACCACAGCAATTTACGGAGAAAAAAAAGCTGTGGTGTCTCTCAACCATTCAATGCCAAAATTGCGTTTTAATCGAAGCAACAATTCCAATCCATCAGTGATGCTGAGATTTCACTTTTATGCTTGTAGTATAGTCGCCCCATCAAATCCCCTCCCCCCTCCCCTTTCCTGCAGTTAGCCTCACCCATCATTTTCCTGATATGATAATGTCATCACTCCGTCGCCAGCCTTTTCCCCCAACTTTACTTCGCCGTCTTGCAAAGCGGCCTCGTTTTAGCCATGGCCCTCTTGTCTCGTGGATGCTCCTTTCTGACACAGACGGCTCTGTTAGAGAATTAGCTCGATCCATCCCGTCAAATGACACACAAAATCTGCATGTAAAAAGCTACTATACCTATGCGAGGGACAATTAATTATCCTGGATTAGTAAGAGCTACGCTCGTCAGGGTATATGGATTTAATTTTCTTCGTCCAGTGCAATCCAAGTAGCAAAAATATTCAATGATTCAAATTAAGTGCCCTTTCAAATCAAGGGAGACATGAATTGAAATCCACTTATTAATCTCTCAACTAATTGTGTGGCCTTAAAAGCAAAGTTATTGTTAATTAATGTTAAACATTGTAGCTACCCTAAAACTTAACCATAATTGATGACTTTGTATTATACACAGAAGAATGTTACCATTTGATTATTATCTCTGTCACTGATTTTAATAAAATAAACTTAAAAAACCCCTTTAAATATATCTATTTTTTTTCTTAAAACAGATTAAAAAAACAACACTATTTGAGTTTGAACTTGATACCTTAAACCTAATATACAATAGAGAGGCTAAGAGTATGTTTGGGCGTGATAGCCCAAGCCCCACTTCCTAGAACTCTTGCGGGCTCATGAGCGTGCCTGGAGCCCAATGTGCTCAAGTCCAAACAGTGCACTTGAACTCATTTCTCACTTCTAACGGATTCAAACCCATCACTCATCAAATATTTGTTCAAGGCTTCACACGAATCTCTTAGTATTTTATATTGATTTTTATTTTAAGTGTAATACAACTCAAACTTAACCATAATTAATGACTTTGTATTATACACGGAAAAATGCTACAATTTGATTATTATCTCTATGACTGATCTAAATAAAATAAACTTAAAAAACCCCTTTAAATATACCTAAATTTTTTTTCTCGAAATAAATTAAAAAAAAAAACACCACTTAAACTCGAGCTTGGTAGCTCCAGCCCAATGTACAATAGAGGGCCCAGGGACAGGTTTGAGTGTGATAGCCCAGGTCCAACTCCCTGCAGAGCATGCACCCTAACACTCTTGTAAACTCATGAGCGTCAGATCCAAACAATGCGCTTAGACTCATTTCTCACTTCTAGTGGGTTTGAATCCATTACTCACCAAATATATTTTTCAGGACTTCACACGAATCTCTTAGTATTTTATATTGGTTTTTATTTTGAGTGTAATGCAACTCAAAATATCACAATAATAAAATTACATTTTAACCCCTGTTCTCCATATAATGATAAGATTTATTAGCTGTAAAATACACCATGAAACTTTTAAGTCAAAGGTTTGCGATTTATTAATTCTCGATATTTTTGGCATGTGTTTTTAGAGCTTATCTTTAAAAAATATTACTGCATTTTCTCTCTATACATAGCTACTGATTTTATCATCGAATAGTTCTCATGCCCATCAAAAAATATATTTTACAGGCATTAATTACTAATTGTCTGGCTTACTAGGCATCACTCATCACTATCACAACTTACCGGTCACCTTGATTCTACCAAGCACCGCCTGTTATTGGTTATCAACTCTCTGGGCTTTCTATATTAAATCATTAAATACATTGATTATAAATAACGAATCAAATTGTTTAAAATAAGATATTAGTTAATTATTAAATATATTAACTTTATTCCTAAATATCCTGTATCTTATAACTTATCATTCTATATATATATAAAGAAATTAGTGAGGGAGGAAAGAACATGTATTTCTTGTACTTTATATTTTAAAAATATTAAAATCTTAGTATTATTTCAAAGATAAATTTATTTTTATTTTTATTTATTTATTTAACTAAACCTGATTACTATTTTTGTACAAAACATTAACCCGAAAAAACCTTTTATTTAGTTACCCCCCCGGGTGATATACGCTATGAACCTGTTCGTTTTAAAATCAACATCTTATACATTTGGTATTATCGATGAAGAAAAAGGCGCATCGAAATCAAAACACAAAACCAAGAAATTTGAAAAGATAAAAGGAAAGGCCCAAATGGAACAAAGAAAATGCCAGAAAAAAGCTTTCCATGCAACCCAACCCACCATTCCCTCCTCACCGATCAGTGATGTCTGCCGCTCCCACTCTTCCCATTGGCCATGCGACTGCGCTACTGTCATAAACCTTTTTTCTTTACTTGCAATTTGCAAAGCCACGCTAATCTCACCAACCACTCTCCCGTTTTCCCATCGTGTCGCCTCCTCAACAGCTCAAATCAGCTGCGTTTAACAGTATCCAACTCAAAATATCTGGTTTCAATTCCCAAAAATACCCCTGCAAAACACACCTGCTATACAGTATCCATGCACAGATATCACGAATCAATATTGATACGTTTGGCAGTGTGGTTGTCGGTGTTTTTCAAATAACTTTTTATACCAAAATATATGTTAATGATGTTTTTTTATTTTTTAAAAATTATTTTTGACATTAACACATCAAAACGATCAAAAAAGTATAAATCACACTCAATTTTAACAAAAAAAAATTTCAAATTTTAATAAAATACAATTACAAACACAATACCAAACGGTGCCGTAATATTGATATGCGTGTGGTTTGGAACAGCGTGCTTATAATTGGTTTTTAAAATGATTTTTTTAAAATATATTAAAATATTATTTTTTTAAAGATACAAAAATACAAAAACTAATAAAACACAAAAATTTGAGTTTTACTATGATAAATCAAACCCGTCTTTTAAATACAAGA